>NC_054552.1:11135500-11268000 GCF_017654505.1 Polyodon spathula
TAACCCTTCCCTGCCAACCCAGTAATCACTCCACACACACACACATTACCCCGGGAGGGCTTTCTCTCTGCCACACATACATTTGTGTATGACACACATTTCTGGCCTTCCTTATATTTACGCAATTTAATATATCAGGTTATTTTTGTAATTTAAAAAACATAAATCCTGTATGTCATGATACATTTTCGTGCTTTAGGAAAATCAAATAGACAATCATATTTCCACAGGTGAGAGTTACTGTAACCAAATTAAATGTGATACTGCCCGTTTCTAAAATAGAGAAGGAGCAATCACCTTGGCTAACAAGTGTTCCAACTTGTGCAAACTGACTTGCTAGACACTTTATTAAGACTTGTTTTCCTGATTGGATTTGACATCATAATGTAGAGATACAAATTAGGTTGATCATGTCATGTGACATTTGATTCCTGCAACAATACAAACCTACCATGGTTTAGCATCGTTCCGGATCAAGTCCACACAACTCTGATGCTGATGGCTACTTCCCAGTCGATAATACACCCATCCATTATTTCATGTTAGATTAATTATAGATAATCAAAGCCATTTCAGGAATAATATGACACCCAATAAAAATAGCAGAGCTGATCCATATCTCCCTGCTTCATTTTCTTCATGTGACGGTGTGATGAGGAACACCTCACCCCTGTATGTATTTTGTTTATTTTGTGTCTGGTATTATTTAATATGTATGTACATATTTGGGCACAAGTGTTTAAGGTCAGCAGGGAAAGGTTAATTCCCAAGCAGTTCACGTGCAGGCTGTGCCAGGACTCGACTAAATGATTAATAAGCAATCGAGTCCTGGCACAGCTGCATAAAAAGAAGCAGTTTTCACTCACACAGGGTTTTGTTTTTCAGCGGTGGAACGTGAGTAACAGAGAAACTAAAAAGAATAACAATTGCTACTCGTGCTGGCTTAATACCAATACGATACTTGTTGTATTTAGTGTTTGTTCAGTGTGTGTCTGTTTTGGCCAACGTGCCGTTTTGTTTTGTAAAAGTGTTTTAGTTTTTTTCAAGCCTTTTATTTATTGTTAAAAATGTGCAAGCAGGGCTTTCATACCCAATCGTGTGTGTCTCCTTCCTGGTCTGATGTCACCCACAAGCTATCCTGCAACCGAGGGTGACCAATCTAATTGTCAACTGCCTCATTAGTAGTACTCCAGTCTGGGATTGTTTTAATTTGATTTCATTTTCTCAACCAGCACTCTAGGCATGTCCACCCACGCACATTAGTATAATCATTGAAGAATATTCTTTCTTTCTTTCTTTCCTTCTTGTTAATGCTTTTCAATTGCAGTGTAACAGTAGGTATCTGTTTGATTATTTATCCATTTTGGTGTGAAATTTGAGTGCAGGAAAGGTACAGAACTGTGGCACTGGCAACAATCAGGTACGCTGCAGTAACTTAAGTGTCAGGAAAGCTGTAATCATGCTTTGAGTAATCCATTCTACTGAAACGCAGTTACATTGACATAAAATGTAGAACATTTGCAAATAGGCAATATGTAAACAAAGCAGTTATATCAAGGAGAATAGGCAACAAATAGTATTCTGTCAGATTTTATAACAGATGGAATAGTTATAATTAAAAATTATAAAACATCAAATATAATCAACTAATGTATCTTATAAAAGTAGTGCAAAGTCATTCCGATAAAAATTAAAATTGAAATCAGTTATCAAAAAGTTAAAAATCTTAACTATACACTGTGTTCTCCTGTCCCTCCCTTCATTAGGTAATCAAACGTGTGTGTGTGTGTGTGTGTGTGTGTGTGTGTGTGTGTGTGTGTGTGTGTGTGTGTGTGTGTGTGTGTGTGTGTGTGTGTGTTTGGGGGGGTGGCAAACATGAATTTTCAAAGGAACCGTTCTTCCTTACTGAGGAATCCTATTTCGTGTTACTTGACTCCTTAGGATAAAGCCAATGATACTCCCACACAAAAATGGGGCTAAAATCTTTTTACATAGATGTTACTTAAAACATTGTGATTTTGTACTATATATATATATATATATATATATATATATATATATATATATATATATATATATACATATATGTGTACATTCAGATATAATTTATAAATCTAGTTACAAGATTTAACATTTAGCTAAATATTTAACTGGGCAGCTAAATCTGGAGTTTGTATGCAAATGAGCTCCGCCCACTTTTTGCTTTCATGCGATTTGATATGATAGTAAAATATTTTTAAAATATTGACGCTTTTTTTTTTTCAACGTGGTACCCCATAGCACAGAGCAGGTCTTAAAGAATACAAACCAGCCTCACTCCCTCCTTATAAATATGCTGCTATCTTCTTGTCAACACGACAAAAATCATTGCTCTCTTTTTATAATAAATGGAGACTTCATAAATACCAGAGGATGTATTTATTATCTATATTTTTCCACTTCTCACGCTTTCCTTTACATGCTTTTTTATTAGTTTGCTGAATTCTGCGAGGTTCTCTTTTTTTTAGCTGTCATCGTTTTTAATGCAGTAAAGACAAAAGAATATAAAATTGTCTGCATTTTCCACCCAATTTAAAGGTTTAAAACAGTGATTTTGCACAGTCATTTGGGAGTTTACCACGATTTCCCCCTGCATTTATCGTAGCTGATCATAGTTTCACATGTTTAAACTGGGCTTTACCATATCCAATCACTACAAGGCCTTCATATACTTCACTGCAGTTTATGTTTTAATTCGATTTTGCTGTGGTATAACGCAGTTTTTATTTGAGGGGTGAGAAAGGTAAATAATGTTTGCCCTTAACAACAACAACTAATAGATATTAAAGATCCGACAGCATGTTCCCCCATTCATCCAGCCACTATCTTAACTAATGTGTCTCAACAAACTTGTCAAAAACTTGGGAGTAGGGTAAGTGTACTATATAGTAGGGCTTTCAAATTGCGATTAATCTTGAGATTTAAAAAAATATATATCTTAGTTAATCTTGGTTTTAATCGCATATTTAATTGATAGAATTATTGCATCCATCTCATTTAAGTTTGTTTTATTACTGATGCTATTATTATTATTATTATTATTATTATTATTATTATTATTGTTGTTGTTGTTGTTATCACCATCATTATCATCCAAAACAACTCGGCATAAAAACCCTGTTTTCCTATTTCTGGATTCTCTTTATACTTTTCTATTTATTTACAATCCAGTGTTTTTGTTAAATTGTTCGAACTAACTGCTAAATCACAATGGAGTCAGTTTATTATTTACCTTACTGCATTTACAATTATCAGTTTCATTTACTGTTTCCTTTACTTATAAACTAATGTTTTTCATTGCTGTTTAAATTATATATATAATGTGAAATTGCCTTAATAAAACAAAACATTCACTGAATAATGGCTGTATCCTCCATAGCTGTAAATAATAGCGTTTAAAAATAAACGTGGTTATTGAAATAAATCAAAGCTACAATGTTAACAGGTCTGCAGTCGGTAGCTATCCAACATCGCTGGTTGTCATGCTCAGCTTGATTCATGGATTTGCAGTGATCCTGAATTTCTAAAAGACTACTCTGTCGAAACTGATGGGTTTCATTTATTGTTGTATTGTTGTTGACTGTAGCAGAAAAACTACTAGAGTGTATTTTGAGAAGTGAAAGCATGTTTAGCATGCAGATGATACAGCAAACTAGATGCACTTCTATGATACTGGAACCCACTTTAATAGTAGATACAAGTAACGCTCTTTCTATCCAATGAACCGTCAGAAAGTTAAAAAAAAAAAAAAAAAAAATTCCCATTCACAAGTCCTTCAGTTTGAGTGCTTTGTTATATAATGCGGTTCTGTGACTTATTTTATATTGAAGCGATGACTACACTCATTCAATCCTGGCGTACACTAAAATGGTGCCACAGGAAATGAACTATAGTGTGCTAAGAGGGACAAGACAGGAGTGTGATTAACGTGCGTTAAAAAAATTCATCTCCCAAAAAATGTATGTGTTAATCGCAGAAGTTGGTGATAGCTTTTATTAGATCACCTGAATAGGTATTAAAGTAGATCAACTTTCACAGAAATTTGCAGAGCTTTTTGAGATGTTATAGTAAAAAAATAATGACTTGGATCGAATTATTGAGGAGCTTGGTGATAAAACAAATGATCAGGAGAGGATTTATCAGTGTGCACATCTATAAAGAGGTATGTGAAAAATACAGTGAAAAAGGGGTGGGGCTTGGCTGGAGATGCAGTACTGAGTGTACTTTTGTGATTCAGTGCCTTTTAAACCGGTTTTACTCTGAAAAAAAAAACAACTTTTAAACAGCGAGTGTAAAATAAACAGCGAGCGTGAAAATAAATTGGTCCTGACCTGCCTGACAAGCGCTGAATAAATGGACCACTAAGGGTCATTTCCCCAGGAAGGAGTGCTGGCTGTTGTAGACATTATTTAGAAGTTGTACAATTCACTCTTGTGACCAACCACTTTGCCTTAATCTGGGTACTCAACACTCCCAAAACCACATCACGGTTGACTCGTTGGACTTTGCGTCTAGAGCAGTTCTCTTTCACCATTTTATATAGGAAAGGAATCCTCAACATGGTGCCAAATGCATTGTCACGAGCTCCCGTATTCATCATAATGCAGAGCCATTAGCAAGAGAAAGTGCTATTTGCATTCTGCCTTATGATGTGAATACAAGTACTAGTGTTATGGCATTTTGGGTCAAATGGGAGCCATGATCATACAACTTATAGCCTGTTCGATGGTAAAAAGGGCCACCTTATAACGCAACCTGTTATAATGCGGAATTGGTTATAACACGATAAGATCATGGCTCTCATTTCCCCCATAATGCAATTTGACTGGCAAATGTTGGGTGAACATTCCATACATACAGTGCGAAGGCATTGACCATGTAAACTTGAGCAGATGCGAGGTGATTGCAAAGTGATGAATTTCGTTGAATATCAGATCTCAGAATTGTGTAGATTATCTTATGCAGTAACAAGGAAAAATTAAATCCTGTTTGAAGGGTGCAGGCAAATTTGATTTTGCTTGCAAAAGGCAGACTGACTGGTTACATAGGAGGAGCGAGTAAATGGAGTGAGGACAGAGGCCATGTAATCTTGAGGGATGAATAGTGGAATATCAGATCGCTGAAATGTGTAGGTTATTTTATGCATGAACAATGAAAGACAGGATTAAATCCTGGTTGGAAGGTACAGGGGAGATCCGATTTTGCTTGCAGATGGTTGTGAAGGCAGACCAGCCAGATGCGGTGTACCTGGCTGCCATATCTGGGTGCCACATCAAAATTGACTCTGTGTCTCCCGAAGCTCATTTTTTGGCAGTGCAGTTTTTAGAAGTGGCTAGGCGGCTCCGCCCTCCCCTTAAGCTTATGAGCTGGCTAACCTACCCTCTCCAAAGGATGTTACATTGACGTGTTGGGCAGTATTTCATGGGGCATTCCTACCTGACATATGTAAAGCTGCGGCATGGACCACACTGCACACATTTATAAGGTTTTATCAACTTCTGTGGGGTCTAGAGTCCTTGATGCAGCTTGCCCTCCTGCACAGCAGCTTTCCAGGGCAAGGCTTGTGGTTGCTTTGGCTCACTGTGACAGCGTGGGTATACATTTCCCAACTTGTAATGGTTGACATTTCGAGATTGAACTAGGGTTACTTACCGTAACCCTATTTCCCTGAATAAGAAATGTCAACCATTAAATTGGTGAAGGTTGCTGTGTGATGTAGCATCTTGTTCCAGGATGCAACAGACACGTGGTCACACCAGGCCTATCAGGCAGCTTTTTAAATATGTGTAATCACGAGGGTCATTTCCCAACTCGTAATGGTTGACATTTCTTTTTCAAGGAACCAGGGTTACGGTAAGTGTGTACACATACTGATCGATGAATGGGATAGCATTCTTTCTTGGGTACACTCCCCTTCAGTCTGTGCCACGCATGGGCTAATCCAATTTCAAATTCTCCACTGCATTCATCTGGAATTTCAGTTTTAAAATCTTCTCCCAGATCCTACAGGTCCCTCTTAACCCTTCACCACTTGTTGTACTGTTTTGAGCTCTGCCCGAAGACATCCCCATCTCTACGATATAGTCTGACTCTTTGGTCTTTGCCACCCTGTTAACCAAATGCCTAATATTAGCCAACTGGAAAAAAGTTGCTCCTCCCTCTTGTGTTTATTGAATTAGGGACATTATGCAGTTACTTAAATTGGAAAAAATATAATTTACATTTCATGAATCAGTCACAAAATGTTCTCGCTTTTCTCTCTTTCCTCTTTCTACTAACCTTCAGCTCTTCCTCTTTATCATTTTTTCTTTATCACCATATTACTGCCTGGGGTCATTCATATTGTACAGTGGATCCCCTATTAAAAAATCAAGTACTGCTTCATGATGGGAGAATGACAAGGGTGTAGAAAAGATATTGTGTGGGTGGGAATCGGCTGCTGTTTCTCATCCTACTTACCCACATTAGGCTCTTTAATCTATTTGATTTACTTTTTGTTTGTATTTGTTTATAGGTTTTTGTAAAAATGTAAATGCAATAAAAAGGATAACTGCAAAGCCATAACACAGTATAGGAAATGCAAAAAAGCTACTGACTATTAGAAAATATCAAGGGAATGGACTAGAGAGGCACCTGTATAGATCAAAGCATAGTCAAATAATTAAACTAATTAAAAATCAAGAAATGACAAGCACTGTATCACCACAGGTTAGTCAACAACATTCTATAATTAGCATTAGAACCATTAGTTAATAATAATTTTTAAAAAAATACCCATACAAAGTTTATGGCAATGCTCAAATCAATGTTAACCTAAAAACAACCTTATTGTATTAGCATGCAGTATGTCTAGAATTGAAAGCACATTTGATTGAATGACGAAATAGAACACACTGTAATATTACTGATGCTGCGCAATTTGATAGAACTTGGTAAAAATGTATTATAAAATACCATATTCCTCCCGATCTGCTATGATACCTATTCTTTATTTGACAGTGACAATCGAGCCTTTGGCTTTGCTGGTACATGATAAATCTGAAACTGTCTGCTGTCTCTGTTTTGTTATCAGATGAGTGTTGTTTAGGCAGTGTGGTCCAACTTAAGAAGTTTCCTAGAAAAGCGTCATAGCTTGACTGATCGAGAGCCAGAGAAGTTTAATGTAGCACACATGTTGATCATTGATTTTTTTTTCAAAAACATTAAATGGCTCACAGACAGAGAAGGTCTCAATGACAGATTATGTACAACACAGTGCTATCTTACATCGCATAACCAATAGATATCTACTGTAGATCTGCTTTTCCATCAATCAGATTCATGTGGATTTAAAATGACTTGCTGATGTGTGACACCGTTGGCAGTGTTGCTACACGTTGCACCAAATTCCTTTTTCCCAGTGGAAGATGTTGAGAAATAATATAAAGATCAAGTACAGTGGTTTTAATTACAGGAGACCTCAGCATGGAAAAGCAGCCAATGTATTAATCATAGGAATGTAGAACTCGTACAACTGTACTTTGTATTGATGACTCCTGCTATTAACAGTACTATTTGGCAGGCATACAGTCTTTCAAGTATTGACACATTGTTTCCTGTGATTTAAAACTTTTGCATACAATGCTGAAGTGCTTCCATGTGTAGGGAATATATTTCACTAACGTTTTTTGGCTATAAGAGCCAAATTGATGCCAGGGAGTTCTTTACATATGATATATATACATATATATATATATATATATATATATATATTATATATATATATATATATATATATAGTGGTTACAAACTATCCATCCAAAGAAAATTAATAAAAAGCTCCACTGTGGCAGGAATGAGGCCTGCCCTGTAAATAATATGTTTTGTTTGGCTTATAAGTAAAATGTGTTTAAGTTGTATAGTTTAAAAGTTTTTGTAAAAATAAGTTTGTGCTAGATATGCCAGAGCTGGAAGGTTAGACTTCTGACCTTGCCTAATTGAAATGTAATGTGCAGCAGGCAGCCAGCTGTTAATTGACTAATTGAGTATCAATTAACTCTGATCACATGCCTTTAAAAAAGGGCTGTAAATACAGTCCTTTGTTCTGACCAGTGGACCAGTTATTTGAAGCCCTGACTATGTCAAAAGAGAATTCTCTTAACACTATTTCTGGAAATAATGTGTACAGTTTGTTCTGATGCTGTCTTATTTAACCGAAATGCTATAAATCCTATTGACTGTGTGCCACCAATCCTGTTTAATTTACATATCACAACCCACCAGAAGTGGTATGTAACATCCTGTACACTCTCTATTCATTTTTTCATTTTTCAAATTGTCTCCACCCACCTCGTCTTTGTATTCTCGTGTTTTATATGTATATCGTGTGAAGAGGGGACTTAGCAAGTGCAATAAGTTGTTAGAAATGGAAAGATTAATTTGCTACACGAGGTGTTGGTTGCAGGGACCAGCACTGGATCCGAGGAGGACCAAAAACCCCAGTTCATTATTTGTCAGAGGTTGTGTCAAACTAAATTCTTAAACCTGTAAAACTAAGATGCCAGTTATCTACAAAGCATTCAGAATGTGAAAAAAATAAGTAAAAAATAATAAAAAAATAAAATAAAACAGGAACTTTGCCATCTGCAACTTTTAGTTTAAACTTTCTAGTTTAAATGCTTCAGAAGCATTTAAACTAGAAAGGAAGGGGGGAGAAATCAACAAAAAAAACAGAAGGGAGACCGCATCAAAACAAGAACAACAACTCAGGTAAGACCACTATTAAATGTATTTATCTAAATACTAGAAGTATCAGAAACAAAATTCTAGAACTTGAAGGTACTGCACTAACAGGTAACTATGATGTGATAGGTGTTACAGAAACGTGGTTGTCTGAGAGTGATGGGGACGAATATAATATTTGTGGATATACACTGTATAGGAAAGACAGGCAGGACAGAAGAGGAGGAGGGGTAGCGCTATACATAAGAAACAGTCTTGAATCCCAGGTGTTAAACCTGGACAAAGAAAAAAAAAACGAATCAATATGGGTCAGAATAACGGACAAAAATTCAAAGGGCATAATAATAGGAGCATGCTATAGACCGCCAGATTCAGACGGTGAGCAAAATAATCTGTTATACAATGACATTAGAAATGCGTGTAGCAAAGGAGAAGCCATACTAATGGGGGATTTCACTTCCCCCAAATAAAATGGGAAAAACCGGTGGGTAGCACGAAGGATGAAATAGAAATGGTGGAAATGACAAATGACTGCTTTCTAACACAATTTGTCAAGGCAACGACTAGAGGGGAGGCATGCCTTGATTTAGTCTTTTCAAATAACGAAGACAGAATAACTAAAACAGAGGTCAGAGAACCACTGGCAAACTCAGACCACAACATGGTCTCATTTGAAGTGTTTTTTAAAATCCCCAAAAGTAATGACTAAAGCTAAGGTTTACAATTTTAGAAAAGCAAACTATGAAGGTATGAAACAGAGACTAACAGAAGTAGATTGGAGTAAAATAGAGAAAACACCCACAGAAGAAGGATGGTTGTTCTTCAAAAATGTAGTACTAGAGGCGCAAAACAATTACATCCCTAAAGTAGACAAATCTAAATGTAAAACTAAATTGCCAAAATGGTTTAATAGATCAATTAAAAAAAATATTCAGCAAAAAAAGGCACTTTACAGAGCATTAAAAAAGGACCAAAAAGAAAGTACACAGAAAGAGTACACAGAACTGCAAACGCAAGTCAAAAAGGAACTTAGAAAGGCCAAGAGAGAAATAGAAATGAACATTGCTAAGGGAGCTAAAACCAATTCCAAAATGTTTTTCCAATATTACAACAGCAAGCGAACATTCAAAGAGGAGATTAAATGTTTAAGAGATACAAATGGCAAAATCGTAGATGAAGAAAAAAAATAGCAAATATATTAAATGATTACTTTTCACAAGTTTTTACAAAGGAAGATATTGACAACATGCCCCACATGTCATCCAGTTCCTATCCAGTTTTCAATAACTTTAGCATAACTGAGGCAGAAGTGTTAAAGGGACTAGGAGCTCTTAAAATAAACAAATCCCCTGGGCGGGATGAGATCCTCCCAGTAGTACTCAAAGAAATGAAAGAAGTAATTTACAAACCGCTAACCAAGATCATGCAGCAGTCTCTTGACACAGGGGTGGTACCGACAGACTGGAAAATTGAAAACGTAATACCGATCCACAAAAAGGGAAACAAAACTGAACCAGGTAACTACAGACCAGTAAGCCTGACTTCTATTATATGCAAACTTATGGAAACTATAATAAGATCCCAAATGGAAAATTACTTATATGGTAACAGGGGCCTGGGAGACAGTCAACATGATTTTAGGAAAGGGAGATTGTGTCTAACTAACTTGCTTGATTTTTTTGAGGATGTAACATCGATAATGGATAATTGCAAAGCATACAGTGGCTTGCAAAAGTATTGACCCCCCTTGGCATTTTTCCTATTTTGTTGCCCTACAACCTAGAATTAAAATTGATTTTTATTTGGATTTCATGTAATGGACATACACAAAATAGTCCAAATTGGTGAAGTGAAATGAAAAAAATAACTTGTTTCAAAAGATTCTAAAAAATAAATAACAGAAAAGTGGTGTGTGCATATGTATTCACCCCCTTTGCTATTAAGCCTCTAAATAAGATCTGGTGCAACCAATTACCTTCAGAAGTCACATAATTAGTTAAATAAAATCCACCTGTGTGCAATCTAAGTGTCACATGATCTGTCACATGATCTCAGTATATATACACCTATTCTGAAAGGCCCCCGAGTCTGCAACACCACTAAGCAAGGGGCACCACCAAGCAAGCGGCACCATGAAGACCAAGGAGCTCTCCAAACAGGTCAGGAACAAAGTTGTGGAGAAGTACAGATCAGGGTTGGGTTATAAAAAAATATCTGAAACTTTGAACATCCCACGGAGCACCATTAAAGCCATTATTAAAAAATGGAAAGAATATGGCACCACAACAAACCTGGCAAGAGAGGGCCGCCCACCAAAACTCACAGACCAGGCAAGGAGGGCATTAATCAGAGAGGCAACAAAGAGACCAAAGTTAACCCTGAAGGAGCTGCAAAGCTCCACAGCGGAGATTGGAGTATCTGTCCATAGGACCACTTTAAGCTGTACACTCCACAGAGCTGGGCTTTACGGAAGAGTGGCCAGAAAAAAGCTATTGCCTAAAGAACAAAATAAGCAAACACGTTTGGTGTTCGCCAAAAGGCATGTGGGAGACTCCCCAAACATATGGAAGAAGGTACTCTGGTCAGATGAGACTAAAATTGAGCTTTTTGGCCATCAAGGAAAACGCTATGTCTGGCGCAAACCCAACACCTCTCATCACCCTGAGAACACCATCCCCACAGTGAAGCATGGTGGTGGCAGCATCATGCTGTGGGGATGCTTTTCATTGGCAGGGACTGGGAAACTGGTCAGAATTAAAGGAATGATGGATGGTGCTAAATACAGGGAAATTCTTGAGGGAAACCTGTTTCAGTCTTCCAGAGATTTGAGACTGGGACGGAGGTTCACCTTCCAGCAGGACAATGACCCTAAGCATACTGCTAAAGCAACACTCGAGTGGTTTAAGGGGAAACATTTAAATGTCTTGGAATGGCCTAGTCAAAGCCTAGACCTCAATCCAATTGAGAATCTGTGGTATGACTTAAAGATTGCTGTACACCAGCGGAACCCATCCAACTTGAAGGAGCTGGAGCAGTTTTGCCTTGAAGAATGGGCAAAAATCCCAGTGGCTAGATGTGCCAAGCTTATAGATACATACCCCAAGAGACTTGCAGCTGTAATTGCTTCAAAAGGTGGCTCTACAAAGTATTGCCTTTGGGGGGGTGAATACTTATGCACGCTCAAGTTTTCTGTTTTTTTGTCTTATTTCTTGTTTGTTTCACAATAAAAAATATTTTGCATCTTCAAAGTGGTAGGCATGTTGTGTAAATCAAATGATACAAACCCCCCAAAAATCCATTTTAATTCCAGGTTGTAAGGCAACAAAATAGGAAAAATGCCAAGGGGGGTCAATAATTTCGCAAGCCAATGTATGACATGGTTTATTTAGATTTCCAGAAAGCTTTTGACAAAGTCCCACACAAAAGATTAATTCTCAAACTGAACGCAGTTGGGATTCAAGGAAACACATGTACATGGATTAGAGAGTGGTTAACATGTAGAAAACAGAAAGTACTTATTAGAGGAAAAACCTCAGAATGGAGTGTGGTAACCAGTGGTGTACCACAGGGATCAGTATTAGGTCCTCTGCTATTCCTAATCTACATTAATGATTTAGATTCTGGTATAGTAAGCAAACTTGTTAAATTTGCAGAAGACACAAAAGTAGGAGGAGTGGCAAACACTGTTGCAGCAGCAAAGGTCATTCAAAATGATCTAGACAAGATTCAGAACTGGGCAGACACATGGCAAATGACATTTAATAGAGAAAAGTGTAAGGTACTGTACGCAGGAAATAAAAATGTACATTATAAATATCATATGGGAGATACTGAAATTGGAGAAGGAATCTATGAAAAAGACCTAGGAGTTTTTGTTGACTCAGAAATGTCTTCATTTAGACAATGTGGGGAAGCTATAAAAAAGGCTAACAAGATGCTCGGATACATTGTGAAAAGTGTTGAATTTAAATCAAGGGAAGTAATGCTAAAACTGTACAATGCACTAGTAAGACCTCATCTTGAATATTGTGTGCAGTTCTGGTCACCTCGCTATAAAAAGATATTGCTGCTCTAGAAAGAGTGCAAAGAAAAGCGACCAGAATTATTCCGGGCTTAAAAGGCATGTCATATGCAGACAGGCTAAAAGAATTGAATCTGTTCAGTCTTGAACAAAGAAGACTACGTGGCGACCAAATTCAAACATTCAAAATTCTAAAAGGTATTGACAGTGTCGACCCAAGGGACTTTGTCAGCCTGAAAAAAGAAACAAGGACCAGGGGTCACAAATGGAGATTAGACAAAGGGGCATTCAGAACAGAAAATAGGAGGCACTTTTTTACATAGAGAATTGTGATGGTCTGGAATCAACTCCCCAGTAATGTTGTAGAAGCTGACACCCTGGGATCCTTCAAAAAGCTGCTTGATGAGATTTTGGGATCAATAAGCTACTAACAACCAAACGAGCAAGATGGGCCGAATGGCCTCCTCTCATTTGTAAACTTTCTTATGTTCTTATGTTCTTAATGGCAAAATGACAACATTCCTTGATGAACTGTTAGCAAAGATTAAATACCAGGAATCTCATTACGTTAGGTACGTTTTATAAATACTTTACTTTCTACATGTACTTATACATATGCACATAGAAATTAGTTTCTAAATGCTGTTGTGAAAAAGTGTGTGGCAAGTATTACGTGGGAAAAGAAAGACAGAGAGAGAGGCCGTTTCAGTGGCCCTTTCGTTAGTTGTTCGGATGGTGTGCTATAAGTATTTTTTGATACAAGATTCTTCATTTTGTCCCTGGAATTTGGCACATTTAAATCTAAAAAAGTACATTGATGCCATGATGACCTCTCAATTCTAGAAAGGAACATTCTATTCTGGATGCATGATGTCATAAACAAATGCAATGCTATACAGTAAATAACCTGTCCGGGTACCTCTTCTGTAGGTTGCGTTGTCTGACTACAGCTGGACCATTGGATCGAGCAGTAAACAGCAGCTTTTCATAATGTATTTTAAATATATGCAAATCCCAAATGAAAGCTAAAACACAAGTAATTACCCACAACATAACAAAAGGGGGGCATTCAATATATTAAAGATATGTTGCAACGGGCATTGTTGTGTGATGCGCTGCCATGACACATTCTGTCCCGTCAGTTAGATGAGATGAGGTTAAAAGCTCTATAACCACGAATGCAGATGAGTTTGCTCTTTTGCATTGAGGTTGAGACTCTCAATTGTGGTGTGTGGGGTGGACAGTACACACACACACACACACACAGCTTCCCCCGTTATTCTTGTATAATAGTCATTCAATACATTTTTCAAAGGTACAGTAAATATGTGTTTATCATACCTCTAATAACACAGTGTAATATTTCAATTAGTTACATAAAACTGGAAACATTTTAGTCATCTAATTCTAAAATCTTGAAATGTTAAACACCATTTTCATCACGGCTCTTATGATGTTATGCCTCCAAAATATCAGCACAGACCTTACTTACATATCATAAAATGACACCACGTACATATATAAAAACACTGAACAAAAATTTTAAAAATACTTTTTCTAAACTATATTTTATTAATTTAATATGACCAAAGCGGTGCGGCGATCATTCCAGCTAGATAATTGAAATGGTCTGGAAATTCATAATGATTTCTACAAAGTTGAATAGGCTTCTATAGGAGTAACATCTGACTAACACATGTTTTGTTGTTATACTGTAATGGTTTTTCCCTGAAGATCATGTAATAAAAATGGCCAGAAATGCATAATGAATTCAAATGGAAGACATGAATAGCATCTAATTCATTAGAATTCAACCAATAAAGGGAGAATAGAAGTAAAATAAATGGTTAAAGTACAATTCTCTTTGCTGTACCTTTTAGAGGAATGAGTATGCCTCACTGCTGAATCTACTGGACATCATCCACACAACAAACCCACAGCATGCCATCGTGTTGACAGTTGATTGTGAAACATGAAAATGGTTAAAGAAAAATGAAATAAGTCTCTGTTGCTGATTAAACAAAGCCACCAAATTACTTAAGAAAATGTTACACATCATTATACCCCCTCTTTGAACAACTTTGAGTATTGGGCTGTGTGCGATATTACCTTTGAATACCTCAGCTCATGATTGTGCCTTGTTGAATCAATTAAAGATGCATGTGAATAAAGGAAGGCCTTCTTAATTAAAACACTCCCTAAGAGAAAGCTACAGGGATTAATAATTGGGTAACAATAGCCATGTTGTCAAGATTAGTTTGTTTTAAAAAGACTGTTGCCAAATAAACATCAGCAGCAATATAATGATTTTGTACATTGGAGCACAAGGGCAGATATATTGACTTGAGCCATACTCAGACTAACACAATAGTAAAGGCCCCATCTTGTGGTGTGCATGGTGAGTCATACAGTCAGGAAAGTGCAAGTTTGTGGCTTGATTGTGTAAAATTGCTTGAGATTTCACAACGAGTGTCGACAATGTTCACATGGCTTATGGAGTTTTTCCTGACCACACTACAGTGGACCCTACTGGCCAAGTGCCCGGTGAGCTCATATCAGACCCCTGCAGGGACCGGTAGCTCGTCAAAATCTTCCATCGAGCTACTGGGTGTTAATAGGGAATTGGCTTTGTGGCAGGCTCAATCCAGGCAGCAGCACAGCGTTAACATTTTCATATTTTTGACATTTCAATTAGTATCACAGTACCAGTACCAGTTTACTGCCATTTATATGTCCAGATTTTGATGCTGTCCACTACTTGCACAGTATCTTATCAGAAGTTAATCACTGTACTGAGAATTCCCTGATAAAAAAAGAAATCTGTGTGAAAGGCAGTTCCCAAACAAACACAGCTTGTAAAAGGTAAACTGAAGGTTAATGTTAAACACTTGATGCTTTTTTTCTGGTTTACAGACTTGTCCCTGTGTAACCAGTCCAGTATATATATATATATATATATATATATATATATATATATATATATAATATATATATATATATATATACTACACACAAAAAGTCCTGAAATAAATGTTTTTCTAATCATTTAAACTGTTTTTTTTTCTTGCTCACTAAAGCTAAAGTGCCTCATATAGAGGTCAGGGCGGTAGTGGCAAGCCATATATCTTGATATTACTACATGATACAGGAATGTGTAAGGTCTGAGTAGACGCATTCCAAATCCACGGGATATTATTACAAAGGTAGAGTTGTTAACAATAGCCTAATAACTGCAAGCAATCAAAAACAACCAAGACATCTAACTATAATACAATAACAAAAAAAAGGAAAACAAATATATACACAGATTGACACAAAGTGAAGCTCATCATAACATAACAAATATGTCAGGATGTGACAAAGTGGCTGAGTGAGAACAGGTGCAGGAGTGATGCAGTGCAGTCATTAAACAGACAGAGCCTTGTAATCCAATTTTGAACAGTAAACTTTACTTTTATATTCCAGGTCTGGTGACCTAAATAATAAATCCCCCGCAGTACACAACAATGTTTTGGAACACAACAATGTGTACTGCATGGGGTAAACAATAATAGGATTGCAGTCCCAACTAATAAACACAATATCTGACCCATAATAATACATACACTGCCTGCAGCAGTGCTCATGGTGGGTGATACAGTTTATTTAGTGACTATTGGTGAAGTGCCATTCTGGCTTAGTGCTGACCCTTGGCGACAGCTCCGAAACTGTGTTAGCTGTCTGGTAATGTGCAAGACAAGACAATTACAAGAGAAAACAAACAAAACATACTTTTTTACTTTTGGAACAAGGTCTTTCACAGTTCTTCTCAGTTTTTTTTCAACAATGCAAAGGAAAAGAATCCAATTTTCCATCAACTTTTATGCTGTCACACATGACCCCTTGATAAACAAGTGCGTTATTGCAACGGAGTCTCGCCGCCCTTCCTGGCTGGCCGACTTTCCCTTGAACCTGGAAAAGAACTGTCAGGCCAGCCTGTCCAAGGAAGGTCCACTTTGTTCTCGTTGCTTACCACCCTCACAAGTCGGAGGGTGATGTACAACCAAGAATCATTCTATTTCTGTCACACAGGGCCATAAATCCTCTGCCACAGCTGAATAAACGGTAAGATGAAAACGTTGATGACAATGTGTCAATAGTACGCACAGAATAGTATAGAATAAGAATGAGCAATGAAGTGTTTAATCCCAATTTGATACACTATTCTCCAGTTGTATGCAAACATGTAAGCGTAACAAATGGTGAGATAAATAGAGAGACTATTGATCCAGAATCTGATAACTTCAACTAAATATTTGTAATAACTTTATGGCTGAATAATGTTAATACCAGATGGGTGAATGTTTTGTATTAACAGACATTCCCCTATAGCTCCAGAATCAGATATATGCAGAACTCAAAGTGTGACATACAGGTGGTTGGATGTATGGGCAGACAAATACCCCCGTAGATCCTCAGAATCTGATAGGATATCAAAATGTTCATTTTCTGAAAGTACATTGGAACACAGTAATAATTTTTCAAAATAGATGTGTTATAAATTTAATGATCTATGCTCTAGTGTGGGATACAAAACAATGAAATGACAAATTGATAAATTAACAAGGTTTATTTATAAATAGTTAGATAACTTGCACCCCTTTCACACAGAGAACTTATTACATCTAAAATCTGGCACTGAACCAGCATGTTGGGCTGTGTGAATTGCATACAGCACAGAGCTGACATTTTTTATGATGGATCTGAAGCACCTCACAAGGTAGTTTAGAGACAGCACGGACCCATCATAAGGGCCTGTGTGAAGAGCTATGCTGGCACTGAAGTGCTGTTGTGGGCATGGATTAAAAGGCAACATCCTACGTGACTGTATAGCAGACATACATACAAAAATACATTACCTTGTTGGCTTTCCCTCACCCAAGTTAAGCGTTCACTAGCATCCTTTATATAAATCAAATATCAATATACTGTCGCTCTCTGCTGTTGCCTGAACAGCTGGAATTTAATGATACTGTATCACTTTCTTTTCAATAAAATGCAAGTTGACACTTAAGTTGTTATAGTATACAATATAATCGAAAACTAAAAGCAAACAAAACACAGCCAAATCCACTTCTTTGGCTGAAAGTGGTTTCCCTTGCCATACCTGCTGACTGACAGATCCTTGGTAGTGTCAAAGGGTTATGATGGTATTATACTGATGCAATTTTAAGCTGTGTGAATGGGTCTTTCTTTTTTTTTTTTTTTTAAAAGAGAAATCTCTGAGAAGGCTCAGTACTGACATTTGTATGCGAAAGTATCTTAGGTTTTCTTTACTCAAGGTCACTTGGGTAGCCTAACTGGAGTGGATGTAATGTCTAATGCCTAACCCTATACAGTTGGCAGGACCAGTATGAGACAGGCGGTCAGAGAGGCAGTTACCATATAAGGTCAGATTATAATACACTCAATATCTTGTGTTAAATAATGTCTTCTAATGTACACATTTTACTTGCCACCTCCGCTATGACTGGATAATAAAGTCTGACCAAAATTTATAAAAATGCCTTGAACCAACTTTATGATGTGCTTCCCTGCTGAGCTTATTTATGAAACATGTATGACATCATTGAAATCTTTGCAATCAGAACTGTTTAATACTTATGGAAGGTGCTGCAAGACATTTTACTAAGTAACTTTTTTCATCTCTAAAGAGTAAGGTTAATAAAAGGACTATGCACGGCTCTAAATATTATGTTAATCTAGTGATTAGAATGTCTGCAGTGATATCTTGAAGCCTCAAGATTGTGTTGCAAGACAGAGGACAGAATTAGTAATTGTGTTAAAAAGTTGGGTGGGTTTGGTTTGCAGACAGATTAAGGAAGTGTTAAAAACCTGTTTTAAAAATCAGTTTTTCAGAGGAAATTTGGCTAAATGGGGCTTTAAAACTGTTGAGGGAAGTCATGACTGATGTGATACATTTCATTAGGTTTGTTTTAAAACTTTTTGAAATATCTGAATGAAATATATATTTACAAAGTTAAACTCAAGAATCATTGAGATATACAGCCGTGTGCAAAAATTTGGGACCACCTATGAATTCCAGTATTATGGCTTCTTTCAAAATTAACTTAAAGCAAGTCGTGATGGTGATGTTGAAAAATAAGTAAAAGCTGTAAAGTTAGAGAGACTGAAAGAATGTTTTAAATTTCACCAGGGGGTGTCAGCAGGTTATCAAAGAAACTTGAGCAGACTGATTCTGTAGAAGACAGGGAGGCGATGGAAGACAGCAGCCTTTTTTTAGGAGTGATGTTATGTTGCAGACTGTTTAACTTTACAGCCAGTTCTTCTACTGTCACCATAACTGCTTGCTTTTACCTTAGTTTTGAAAGAAACAATAATTTTTATAATGAGAAAAAGCCTTAATTTGTGGTCCCAAACTTTTGCACACACTGTTTATATCAAATTTGGTTTTATTCATTTATTAAAACCATAGAACCATACTTCTTTACCACACGTTATAGAGTATATCATAACATCTGGGGCACTGTCTATAACTGCTCAGGAACATTCTTGTATATATATTGTATAATAAAACAAAGTACCTTCTTTAGGGCTTATTGAAAGTCAGACTATGTGGGTTTGGACTGCTTGTCTGTATGTCAAACTTGGTGCGCAACGTGCTTGTAAGCCACACAGATCTATGTTTTCATGTTACTCATATTCATCGTTTTTAGAGATACAACAATTAAATCAATTTATTGAGTAGCAATGGCCATGTTTTTTCTATTTTACATACCTCAATTAAACATTCATTAGTCAATTAATGTCCTTACCGTATATATTATATACAAGCACATTTATATTTTTTTTTTTTTTTTTTTTGCTTTTTGCTTTTTAATATAAAGGTATTCTTAATGTATGTAGTATATCACAATGTGTAATAATACACATTGGCATGTTTTTAGTTTTTGAAAGCTTTTGTGAAGTCTACAAATGTATTATTTATTTCAAATAACAGTGTTCTCAATACGGTACATTGATTATTGTTGATTGTTACCTCATTAGGAAACAAGTGGCTGATTACAGCTGTAATAATGTAGTATTTACTTTCATAGTGCAGAATGAATGTTGCTGACATGCTTGTTTATTTTCCTTCTATGGCTTTTAATTATATAAACTCCAAATGCCTAAAATGTGTAACTTTGCTCAAAAGTAGTTACTCATTCATAAATATGAAAACCTCTAAACCACCGAAATAAAATGAGGTCATCTTTAAAGGCAGAAGTGATATAATGTCAGTATTTCTTTTGAATGGGAAATTGGTTAATTCATGGGTCCAGTTGTGGTTTATCAAGTTTACCCCGCCCTAAGCTTATAAAGAATATTCCATAGCTTAGTTGTCTTTGATCTTTCATATATTTCCTAAAGAATTTTTGTGAACTCATAATAGTTTTTATGGGTATAGCATAATGTGTCCAACTTGCTCTGATGGAGAAATTTGTGTGGGGATGGTGGAGGTAACTTTGAACTGAAGAAAAAAGAAAAACTGTAATAAAGGGATTTTCAATCAGAGAACACACACTTCATTTAGGGTCTGGACAGTGTAGTTCAATGGAGTATTCTATGCCAACACATTTCCAGTAAAGTGTAATGTAATAGTTGTCAATCATAAACATAGCTCAGGCTATATCTCTATGCAACAGTTGTCATGAGTCTCCTGCTGGCAGCTGATGAGTTAATAATACTGACATCAGCATAAGACACATACTTACCTCTCAACTACTGAGCTTGCACTTTAGTTGAATGGTAAGACAATCATCTTTCCATTCAATTCATTGGGCTGAGATGTAAATTCATTAGTGTCAAAAAATGGCATTATTTGCTTTAAAGCTCTTTCGAACTAACTAATAATGTTTCTCAAACACATGCAAAATATTATTTATTTCAGTCAGTATTGAATGAAAGCTGTAATTACATAACAGTAAGATATTTTCTTTTTAAATTTGCAGATTTGAAGGAAGTTATCAAGCCTTTATTAAAAAAAAAAATGTAATGCTATTATACTAGACAGAAAATGTTTTTGAAAAAAAAAAAGGTTTTGTTTGGAATATCTTTCAGGTTGCCTGTTACTGTCTGACAAGATTGATGGTGCTGAAGAGAATGTCACTCTCCATGTGAAATGGCTTAGGAAGTGCAAGCAAAACAGAGCTTTCTTTAACCAAGGGCACAACAGGTAGGCCCTAAGTGCTTTCATTAACTTTAACCTCTTTGGTGATTCAGATAAAAACCTGGCAAAAGGGGTTTGAATTACTGGAGCCTTCCTCTGATTTTCAGTTATTCGGATTTCATTTTCTGAGTTAGAGATAATAATACCAACAGCACATGTGCTCAGCGTTCCCTCTAAGCCTTTTAGATACTGAGCAAGCTGGAAATTATCAGTGAGAATTTGGCCACGCATTAACCCTTTAATATATTATTTTTTTTGCACTATACAATTTTGAAACAATATTCCAACAGAAGTATCTCAACAATTATACAATTTGCTTTAAATTTAAACAAGACATTTATCGGCTCTGCCTCCGATTCTGAATCATATTCTGATTTATAGATCTAAAATAAATAGAGAATTGTTATGAAGCATATAAAAACCTTTATGAAGCTCTCTGAGATTTTGTCATAAATGCAGCCATGTTAGTTGCAATCATAGATACTGCATGCTTAACTGGTGGCCTGTATATTATTGCTTTATACTACTATATAAATCACAGGTGTCTGCACTGCCTTCAATTGTAACCATCCTTAGGGCTACTTTTTAAAAAAAAATTTATCAGTGTATTAATAATTAAACATTTTAAAAAGCCAAGAGTTTTTTTTTTTTATAAGTAAAGCACCTTGACACAATGTTTATAAACATCACTTGCCTCATTGCTGGCATTAAAATAAGCAGGGAAACCTAAGAATTATATTACAACAGTTCAGAAAACAAATGCCCAGCGCTGTGGTGAAAATCATATTTGTAGTCTTCCACTGACAGTGTACTTCAGTCTACAAATTAAGGTGTTTTGAAAAGACCAATTTATCTTATTGCTGGCTGTGACAGGGTAGCCAATATGATGACATCATGCCCGAATGCAGGAAGAAACACAGACAGGCAGTACTGTAGGGCAAAAAGACACTGCAGTGTGCGCCATTTATTTAAATATCAAAAAAAAAGTAAAATATTTTTAACAAAAAACACTGCTCACAGAGCAGAATAAAAGTTTAAACAAAATAATCATGAACACAAACAATACGATCCTAGGTCAGGCTGGGCAGCCGCTGTCACTGTTCCTAGAATGTTTGATTGCTCCTCCCTCTTGGGATGTGTACATTCAGCCTCCCCCCTCTTGGGCTTTCTGATAGCCTCATGCACCACAGAGATAACACAGACATAAACAAAAGCTTTTGCATCCAGAGTTCAAAGAATATCACAGACAATTGCAGAGCTTTTTGAGATGTTTTAGTAAGAAAATAATCCCTTAGATCGCATTATCGAGGTGTTTGGTGATAACAAGTGATCAGGAGAGGATTTATCAGTATGCACATCTATAAAGAGGTATGTGAAAAGCACAGCGAACAAGGGGTTGGGCTTGGCTAGAGCTGCAGTACTGAATGTCCTTTTGCGATTCAGTGCCTTTTAAACCTGTTTTACTCTGAAAAAATTAAACAGTACGTGTAAAATAAACAGCGCTTGTGAAAATAAATTGAACCTGATGTGCCTGACAAGCGCTGAATAAATGGACAGTTAAGGGTTACTTCCCCAGGTTTGCAAACATCGGTTCTTCATTGAATCATTTAAGGAAGAAAGATGTCTCCTGGGAGTAGACAGAAGAGAGCCAACACTGTGTGGACCAGCTAAAGTTTTTTTTTTTTTTTTCCAGAATGTACCTGTTTTAGCTCAACCCAACCTGAATCTGTCATTCTGTAAGCACAGGTCAAACCGGCTAAAAATGTTAATTCCCGTCGAAGCAATGTTCAACTTGAAGAGGGGGACTTAGTCTATGTCATTTCATATCCACAATCTGATGCCACACAGAAATTCACGGCTAAGTTTGCAACAAAATGGACTGCTCCGTCCATCGTGATGAAAAAGTTAGGGCCGGTGAAGTACAGAATTCAATTGGATACCCAAGATCCTTAAAAGTAGGACACCATTAATATAGTTAAGCTCAAACCTTACTTAGGGATGTTACCCACTGTACCTTTGAAAGGGAGGGTGGGGGGGCGGGGGGGGACATGACTATGTGACATCCACCTCACACACAAGGGGGCAGTGTAGCCGCTCTTGATGTCTTTTTGTAATTCTAGCTCACAACCCCACACCCGGTCACTTGACTTCCTGTGTAGCAGGATATAGGAAGTAGGCAGCCCATGGGCAGAAAAACTGAAAGAAACAAAAGCTAGAGGTTCTGGTTTTTACTTGTGTTGTCAGCCATTTTGTATTAACCTTAATTCAAATACCTCCCTTTATTTCAGGCATTATTTGTTAACTTTTAGCCTATCAAAAGGGATTATATATTCACTTATATTCACTTAAGTACATTCACTTAAGATTTGTTACTTTTTTATTTTGAAACTTTGAAGTGTTGTGGTGTTCCTATTGGGCCAAAGCCCTGTGTTTGTTTGTTTTACTATGGTTTTTCCTCTTTTCTCTATATCCAGCTTATATACTACTCATAACGGCTCAATTCCTGTATCATCAACTACTGGACCACTTCATTTTCTATTCGAATTAAAAATACATTCAAACAGTTCCAAGGATTACCACCTCACCTGCTGTGTCGTCATTCTTACCCCGATGAGATCAAGCTGGTTCTTTTTATGTGCTGGACTTTGTGACCAACTAAAATAAATGTTATCTTAAAAGCATATTATTGTAAACATATGTATTGCATGTTTCTCTTGGTACTTTCTTTTCTTTTTGTATAGTGACATTGTTTTTAATTATAAATACACAACTAGTCAGAGAGTTGAGAGATTATACTCCTGTAATCTCCCCTCAGATGTGTTTTATTAAAACCTACTATTTATAAAGAGTGTAGGGCTGGTCTTAGTACTTTGAGGTAAAGTATCTATAATGTAACATTGAGATAAACAGGAAATAACCATATACATATATGAATGTAATTAGTGTTTTATGGATATAGTTTCATGTGTCAGAAAATGTACTTTCAATTGAAAGCGTAAACATTGAAGCCCTAATTTGTGAGCTACAGCACTGAATTCTGTTCATGACTTTTCAAGATTTATGTGACATTGTTGTAGTAAGCACTCTTGCACTTTGTCTCAGAGTTAATGAGTCTTGCACAGTGATATCAATTATCATATCATATATAATATATATATATATATATATATATATATATATATATATATATATATATATATACGTGCACTTTATTTAATATATATTATATTGTGGTGTGTGTAAAATGTTACAGTATATTTTAAAATATACAAATGGGCGTTATGAGATAAATATGTGAAAGAACAATTATTTATAATATGTTTAAATATAAAAGTCCCTCCTATTAGGACTGTCATGTTAGATTATATATTTTTTCTAATCAAACTGATTGCAAAGTCTGTTATCTAACCATACAAGAAACTAATTGTTTGCAGACTGTCTTGGTGAGCAGAGGTTCTACTTCAAAGACTTCTAGAAGACATTCTGGAGATAACACTTAAATGCAGATGGTTGTATGTAGATAAACTTTGTGGAGCCAGACAGAACATTAATTAAATTCTGAAGTGCTAAACCTTGTTCTAAGAAACCAGTTGGAACACGTGCTACTGACTAGGGTTAATATCAAAAATATTCTTGTGAGCTCCTACATTTTAAATCGTCAATAATTTAAAATATGAGATGTTTATTCTTTTATATTCACTGACAATTAAACGAGTGTAACTTCAATAATCCTGTTAAAGAGAATTGTTTAAAGACTAGACCACACTAGAACGTCATATATTTAGTATGTAAAGATAGAACAGTTCTGCAGGAAAACATGACTAACTTTCTCAATAAATAATAAAATGTTTGGCGAGGGTTATGTTCCTTTTGAAAGTTTTTTATTTTAAAAGATGATCCTGTCTCTGGGCTTGCCTTGTTTAAAACTAACCAATCATTTGAGAATATGATTATAAGCAAGGTATGAGAACTTGAAAAAACACACCCTGTAATACAATAGACCTAACATAGTAACATTTAAACAAAACTGGTTGTTTATGGGATGTTGATTGTTACTTATGCGATTGGCTATCAATTAGTTATGTCCTATTTTTTGTCTTTGAATATAACCTATTTTTTTGACAAAAGAGGGGTTCTATGCTGTATTCTCGGTCTAAGAAAATGCTCTAGAAACCAGAATTGACTCCTAGGATCATCATGTTGTATGCTGAGAAGATTGCTGAAGTTTACTACAATGCCATATTTGAAAATAACTGAAAGCAACTTTGATCGGAACATTCCAAGAAAAAATGAGCTTTTCGACAACTAAACCAATGACTTGGTTTATTGAAACTTGTGCTAACTGTGTTTAATAGCAGTTCCGAAGTTTTGGTAATTGTAATTATAACTAAACTGGTAATTGCTGGAACAATAATCCTGTATCTCCTTGAAGACAACATACTTTGGTCCCCTCCAAATTAAATTCTTCAGAACTGCTATGTTGTGTTTACAAAAAGTTCTCTTTCAAATTAATATCTGGACAATGGTCATTGCTTCATTGTTTTCACTTAAACTACACTGGAACTGACTACAATTTTCTCAATATTGATGGTAACTATTATTTAATTTAACAGTGCATGGAATAGAACATTCTTTTTAATGTTTCTAGTGAAATTTGTTATTAATACATTTTTTCATATACTTTGAATGCCAGTTCTGATAATGCTCAAACATTTTTACAGAACTTTTGTAACTTCTGACTTATTTTTCAAAAGTTTTTTTGTTTGTTTTTGTCCAATACTTAAAGCACTGATATTAGCATCTTTGAACAAAAAAATGGTATATTAAATATTAAGTGAAACATTAATCTTTGTGTTTTAATTCAATTTATTTACATCTAATTGGGAACCTTCAATGTCGCTTTTATTAAGATACAATAATCCATTTAAATAAGTATAACTATGTTTGACTTACATTTTTCCCCATACACAACTACAATTAAATCTTAAAATATACCTGTTGAAGTGGAAATGCAGTGCTATTCAACAAGCTTGTCTAAAAAAGGGGGAAATCCCCACCATACAGCTTGCAGAGCAGCAGTCCAGTTGCTAATTGCTAATTCACTCTGTGATTTGGGCTATTGGTTTCCTCTTAGATGAGGGTTGTTTCTGGATTTCCTTTGAATCGACATTGAACTGCACAAGACGGGCCTTATTACACTGCAAAGCTCTCTTCTTCGGGACCTATTGCTTAATTATAAACTTCACGGATTGTCTCAGCAGATCAGGTTCCTAGTCAAAAGGTCATTATTCTATGGCAAATGCTCTCTTAAACTAATATTACTTTAGAATCTTGGAATTCACTTTAACAGCAAAACACATTACAAG
The DNA here is from genome assembly GCF_017654505.1 of Polyodon spathula. NCBI lineage: Eukaryota > Metazoa > Chordata > Actinopteri > Acipenseriformes > Polyodontidae > Polyodon > Polyodon spathula. Next base: position 11,161,857 of record NC_054552.1, read on the forward strand.
CAGCCTACATGATTCAGTCCAAAATATAACCGAAAAACACATTTAAAAAATATCTTCTTACACAAAAACATCTGTTCAGTTTACATTAACTGCTTGATATTATTTAATGTCTAAAAGTAAATTGATATTATTGTATACGACCTAAAGTGACTGTGACTGTCCAAGTAATTCACCTGTGTATACTGTTTCATAAAGTTAATTATCATCATTATATTACATATAGGGTGGGGTTTCCAATGTAAACAAAGCAAAGCGACTATGGATACAAACAATTTCAGAATGCCACCACCAAGCATACTGAATAAAAGCACATGAATTTTATCTAAACTTGTTTTTCCTTTTTAAGACAATAACTAAATTCCTGGCCATTCTTAATTTTGCTACACAACTCTCATTGTTTACGACTTTGGTCACCTGTCAGTCAAATGTGGTTATGACACTGTTAACCGGCAGTTATTTCAACCAATTTAGGCGAAACCAGTGACTCAACAGGAATTCACTTTCCCACAAAATAAACAACTGTAGATAATAATACACATGCTTTTATTTATTTTTATTTATTTTATAAATTTAGTTGTTGTCAATTATTTTTATTTTCTCCCAATTTGAAATAGCCAATTATTATTTAGTCTCGGCTCACCGCTACCACCCCTGTGCTGACTCGGGAGCGGCGAAGATGAACACACGCTGTCCTCCGAAGTGTGTACCGTCAGCCGACCGCTTCTTTACACACTGCGGATTCACCATGCAGCCGCCCAGGAGCTACAGTGTAGGAGGACAACGCAGCTCCCAGGCCGCTAACAGGCAAGCTGCAGGCGCCCGGCCAGGCTACAGGGGTCGCTGGTGCGCAGTGAGCAGAGGACACCCTGGCCAACCTAGACCCTCCCGCGACACTGAACCAATTGAACGCCACCTCCTGAGAACTCCCATCCACAGTCGGCTGTGGAATAGCCCAGACTCAAACCGGTGACGTCCAGGCTATAGGGCACATCCCTCACTCACACAGAGTGCTTTTTCTGGATGCGCCATACACGGGAGCCCATACACATGCTTTTACATATTATGGTAGGTGGTGTTATTCCAGCCAGTTTTTGTTCATCAGAGAGATTGTTCACTTTTAAAATAGCTCACATGGAAGCAAGTGGTGTTGAGCTGACAGGAGAGCATGGCTGTAATTAAACTGAGTGTAGCACACAGGGGAATCCCTTGAACAATTAACAGTTCCTTGTGCAAGTTAAATAAAAGGTTAGTGCAAGGGAAATAACTCCATTTTAAATTAAAGGAGACTAAAAATGCTATCTGTTTGCATTACTTAAGAAGGATGTACCTGGAAATCACCCTGCAAGTGCATACTTAAGAAGGATGTACCTGGTACAGTCAGTGGAAGTCAAGTGATTAATATCCTCTGCATTACCTGCAAATAATTGAGTGTGCCTTAAATTAAGTGCACTTGTTTTTGAGATAACAAACACTAAAACCAGAAAAATGTTAAAGTATTTTCATATAACCCTATAATATTATATATATATAGATATATATATATATATTGGAATATTAACCTTATACATGTTTACCATATTAAAAGCACAGCAACATGTAATAAAGCACAGTGTGAGCATAGTAAAGGATGGTTACAAGCATTTCTTCCTTAGGTACAGTAAGTATGCCATCTTTCTGTGTGTTCCTAGAATGCAGATAAATGACCTCTGTAACATGTGTTTGTGTAGGATTCCTTTTAAACTTGTACAGTAAATACTGCCGCAGTAGCTAAATTGTTTCTTCCCGTCTAGAGTTCCAAACCCTTCCCTATACCAATAAAGCAGTCTGCAAATGATCTACAGAAATTGATACTCTGAAGAATGTCTGCTTGTATTTATCATTATGAACATTTTTTTCTTGGAGATTACTAATAGCAAGCTATACAGTCTACAGTAATTAAAAAAAATAAAATAATATTATATAATATTTGTGTGCAGCAACTGCATTCATGTTTTGTTGGGTCAATTAACTTTATATGTTTTTGCAAGATCACTTATTTCCCTTAATGGTAATCTCCCCAATTTTTTACAGGCAGGGTGGGTTCCCACACTTGACAGTTTTCCATGGCAACAACAACAACAAAAGTATTATTCTACAGATACATCTGTGAAAATTAAAGATGCCAGCATTTTACAGTGGCATTGCTGAATAATCAAACAAAGCCACCGTTCCCCTGATGTCAGCTACACTTTTTGTGAATTTTCAGATAAATTATGTCACTAAGAAAACAAAATAAATAAACAAGCGACAAAACAAAAAAGCATGAAAGGAACTGTCAGCAAATATATAGAGAACATTGATACTGAATTGGATAGGTGTGTTTGTTTACTAAAGCTGACATTCTAAATAATTATAAGACTGATTGAAACTGTAGATTTTACTCCACGTTTACGTCACTATTTCTTAGAAAAGCAGTTTTTGTATCCTTTACACTAAAAGTATAATATACAATATTATGACTAGGCAATTGGAGTAGAATAGCTTTTGTGTTAATGGAACATGTGTTTTCTTAGTATTATACAGTAACCGGACACAGCTCTCCCATTGTATTCAATACACATCAAACGCTTCATTATTACTTGAAAGCATCAAGGCAAATAAAGCTGCTCTACTGACATCACACTCATCGATCACACTTGACACAACCCTTCAGTAATAATAAGACGTGTCTATTTACAGCTATTTACAAAGGATTGCATCACGCTATAGAATTAACTGCTAAATCAGAAATGCTTCAACAGTGCCCTTTTTTTTCATACATCTTGCTGGAAAATGGCTGATTGCTGGAAATATTCTTTAAAGAATATTGTGAGCTGCAGCCTGACTAAACCAAAACAAAGTGTGTGTGTGTGTGTGTGTGTGTGTGTGTGTGTGTGTGTGTGTGTGTGTGTATATATATATATATATATATATATATATATATATATATATATATATATATATATATATATATATATATATAAAAATGTAAACTGGGCCTGAGATGTAATGATTTGTAACTGTAACTTATGTGAAAATCCAGCTTAGCTGATGTGGAGAAAACTTCCATCAAATCTAGCTACTGACACAATAAAGATAGGTCAGTAGGTTAATGTCTACAAGGCTCCTAATCAGTCATGGCCTGCTCCAGCTTTTCCATTGCTCCAGCATCCTGCCACCTACATTGGAGACTTTAATAGCCAGCATACCATTTGAGCCTACAGAAAATCTGATCACAGTGGGATTGACTTTGCTAACTGAGCCTCCCTCAACCAGCTACATCTCTTTCATGACCCTAAGCAACCTGCAACTTTTCACTCTGCTTGTTGGAACAGGTTACTCCTCTGCTGGGTAACCTCTGCAGGTAACCCTCTTCCAGCCACTTGCAGGGTCCTGGGAAACTTCCCTCACAGCCTGCATAGTCCCATCCTAGAGGTTACCATGCCTATAATGGTTATGATACCAGCTTCCTAAGTAGTCAGAAGTTAACCCATGATCCAAGGTCAGTTTACCTGGGAGTTTCCCTTGATTGCACGCTTAATTACCAACACCCTCTAACTAAAGTAGGAAAGAAGAATACTGCCCACACAAGACAAGTGGATAATGAGGATGATTACAGGCTAAAAGGGCCATACAGATTACTATGGAGTTTGTATATAGCCATACAAACAAAATAACATTAATGAAAATAAGTAGTTATCTGCTCATTAAACAGGTTGTGTGTTTAAAACACAACAATGTACAGCATTTCCATTGTATTTGGGTCTACATAAAACTATAGATTGTTCTTGTTATCTTCTCAAACCCATTAAAAGTCTTAAATGGGATACTTCAAAAGAGCCACATATGACTCAAAAGACAATATTTAATTTCTTACCTATAATATGTATTCTGTATAATTCCCTATTTCTGATTAGAGCATTGTTTGTCATGCCTTCTAACTGAGCATGGTAAATAATTATCTGTTAGGTAGGGAAACATATCAGTGTTGCGCAGGCTTCAGAGTATAATACTTCCCCTATGGGTATCAATGAACAGTGTAACACTAATATACTTCACTACCTGTCTTCATTTGTAGGAAACCCTTGACTTTTGGTCTGGTAATGTAAGGCATTACAGATGTGGAAGACGTTTACAGAACCATAAGCAAATTAGCTTCAAGGCAGAGTGTAATAATGTAATTATGCCTTATTTAGACTAGTAATTAAGCTGTCACAGTTCACATTTATGAGCTTTATGTCATCACAGATGTTACAAACACTTAGTTATGAGTTTCACAGCTCTAATTTATTTTCACAGGCATCTAGATCTCAGGCAGTTCATTAGACTTAATTGCAAATCCAGAATGGAAAATTCATGTTCAACTTCACTAAACACATACTGTCATAAAACAGTTTTTTGTGCATTGACTTCATTGCAGTACCGATGGCACATTAACCAGTAGCTAAGATTTTAAAATATTTTCCCTCCACTATTAATATTTTTCAGCTCTGCAGGCATAATTGTGGAGAGTGAATTATCTGTGTTGGTCCACAGGTATTAAAAAACCAAAATGCATCTGGTCCTGGACCAACTCAAGGGCCAGGACAGCTCAGCACAGTACAACATTAGTCATTTATATTAAAAAAGAACATCCTAGTGTGCTTGTTACAGTAAGTAAAGGTAAATCAATAAGTTGTTTTCTTTAGCAGACTCGTGGTGCATGCAATGGATGAGTTCATTCACATGCAATATACATTTCAAATACAGAAACCATTCACTGACGAGTTGCTTGATGCATAAGCATAAAATAAAGTTGCCTGTGACATACCATTATAATAGCAGAGTAGCAGAGTGTAACAAAGTGCCTGTGTGTATTTTCTGTATATGTTGCGTGTGGTGTGTTAAATGTTGGTGTATAGGCATTTGTACAAGGGATATAAACAGGTCTGTATTTCACGTGTTTAAAAATGTATAATTGTATTTAGGCACGGGATTGTACATCACTTCATGTGCATTTAAAGTAGTTAATATGTGAGCACGAGGTTGCACATAATTATTCACGTGAATCCCAGCACGTGAATTAATTATGTGCAACCTCGTGCTCACATGTTAACTACTTTAAATGCACTTAAAGTGATGTACAATCCCGTGCCTAAATACAATTATACATTTTTAAACACACGTGAAATACAGACCCATTTATATCCTTTGTACCAAAGCCTACACACCAACATTTAACACACCACACGCAACATATACAGAAAATACACACAGGGGCGGGCACTTTGTTACACAGAGCCATTAGCAAACCACAACCGTACCAGCAAGGGCAACTCAAACACTTGGAATAAACTCCCTGCTTGCTCAAGACTTTTTGTCATTACTTTGAGTGTGATTGTGAGCTGCTGCTGCACCTGCCTTCTATCAAAGAGCTGTGTTCTACAATATTTGTGTAATGATGTTCAGGAAAGCTGTAGCAAAACTTGTTCCTGTTGAAAATTACACACTGCAAGTAACGTGTGTTACCTTATTTCCAATGCCTTATCTTCATTACCTTATCTTAGCCCTATTTATATACTGTCAAAGCTGTTTTACATCACTGGGTGGCCAAAACTCTCTAAGGAAAACTTCTGAAAATATTCTGGCTGATAATTCACTTGTCAGGAGATTGTACACAATGATAAGCTTGTAGCTTCTATTTTAGAAACAAGGTGACATCTCTTGCTTCCTTTTCTGTGCAATTCTGATCACTGCAGTACCAAAGGAACATTCTGGCCCTGGAGAGAGTCCAACAAAGAGGAACCACACTAATCCCAGGACTTAAAGGACTGCACTATGAAGAAACAACTAAACCTATTTAGCCTAGAATAAAGAAGAATTAGGTGGGGGCATGATTGTCAAATCCTTTTAAGAGTTTCATAGTTAACCCTAAGCAATACTTTAAGCGCAGTAGAGAAACCAGAACAAGAGGACACAGTTGGAAGTTAACTGGAGATAGAGATAGACAGAGGGAAGGAGATGCTTCTTCACACAAAAAGTAGTGAGGGTATGGAATAGGTTACTGTGGCAAAGTAAGTTTGAAGTGTGCGGTGTAGTAGTGATGTAATTATGAAACAGAAGATAGACAACAAAGTTCACAATCCAGACAGGTTTTATTTTTATAATCCTGGTCTGGCGACCACAAAGAATAATCAGGCAATTCACAGCAATGTGTATTGCACTGTTCCAAAATAATGGGTTGCAGTCCCAAAATAATAAGACACAGTTTGTAAATAATAATCACAGTAGAACACACACACATTCACAAGTCCAGATTGAGAGCTATTGTGCTCGTGGTGAAATACAATTTATCCATGTACAAGGTGCAGTGTTGTCTGGGTTTAGTGCAGGCCTTTAGCAACAGCTCCGGATCATGTTAGAAGTCTAATAATAACCAAACAAGCAGGACAAAAAAAACAAACAAAACACTCATGGCAATTCACAGTACTCCTTCTGAATCAGCTTAACCATACAAAGGAACAGATCACCTCCTACGTCCCCTTTTGTACTGACAGTCACGCCCCCTTGGTTAGTGCAACCATTTCTCCAATCCACGGTTGCCACATCGCTTCCCTTCCGGGTTGATGACTTGGTGTACCGTAGCTCTGCCACCTTTCTAGATGGCCGACTTCCACCTAACCCTGGGAATGAATTGTCAGGCCATACACTCAGTCCAGGGCACTCTGTTCCCTTTTCACAGAGCCCTCACAGGTCGGGAGGGAGATTTATAACCAAGATTCATTTTTTCTCTGTCACAGTTACCTAGTCATGTTGTTGAGGCAGAATCGCAGCCAAGTTTTAGGATTAATCAGCTACTGTACTCGGAACCAGACGATCTTAGAGGGACCGAATGGTCTCCCTTTGTTTGTAAACGTTCTGATGCTCCTGGTTCATATGTTTGTTTTTTTTTATTAATGGTAAACCCCAATAACCACTTAGAAGCTACATCTTTAAAACCTATTTCTTTCTTCTTTTTGATTGCCAGCTATGGTGGATTTCTAAAAGCCGCCTGATTAACCACTTCAACTCCAGATGTAAAAATGAAACCCCTTGCCAGGTACCAGATTTTGAAAATACTAATAATAATGTTTTCAAACTTGTAATTGCTACAACATGTTGAATAAAACACAAATAAATTACCTAAACTTTGTTTTTTTCATTAACCCTTTATGCTCCTGTGTACTACATACCCATGTAGTTTTTTTAAATAATCAGTAAACAGTAATTATCAAATAAAAATCAAACAACATCAAAACGTGTGCTATTATCAACTTGCTCTGTACAATTTATTGAAATGTTCAATACAACAGAACCCGGGGTTGACTTCACAACCACTGCACATTTATCTTGTGTCCTTTTTTTGTTTTCATTTTCATAGCAGACCCTGCACCTTTTTTGCGGTCTCTGCTTCCCTTGTGTTGGAGGGATAGTCACAAACGCGTGTACACAGCTTCTTTGCACAGGCATTGTGATGGATCTGTCTGTCGCAGATGCCTGCTTTATTGTCTTGTACCCAGTGTTGTGTTTTGATAGTATTTCGTCACAGCACTGCCATTTCAAACCAAACAGCTTCCCATTTGCAGCTGGCTTACCTGTAAAGTAGCTGCATGCTCTTTTGTTTGTACAGTTTGTATTGTTCTTGGCTCCACATTCTCTTCATCATCATCGCTGAGTGATAAGTCAGCATCACTGTCTCTGGTATTGAAATCCTCTGAATCAACTTCATTCCCATTGTTGTGCAACGGTACCTATAAATCGAAACGCATTTTTGAATATTTGATGTGTTGATTTATACTAATTATAATTATTAAAAAAACTTATCATATGTAAAACAACATAATAATATTAATATATATATCGGATATTATATATATTATATATATATATATATATATATATATATTGAACATATCCTCAATATATCTCAGTCTTCTAAGAGCCCTCAGGTAGATTGGAATCGTTACATGACACGCAATTGGATACAAATGTCACCTGACCCTTCCCCTGACTATCATTGCACATTCCACAGTACTAGCACTGCCTTAGAGAATGAAACCTGAAACGCTAGACTGAGAAACTGATCATAGAATAGAATGGGAAACTTGACGTATGCACGTACAGCATGGTACTTACTGTAAGTGGGTTTTGTTGAAGTGGTTAAAAGCATTTAAAAAGCTTAAAGTTTAAAAAGCAAGAATTTGGGCATGTTATTCTGTCAGTGGTATTTAAGTATAAAAAGCATATGGAAACGACCAGTGATGTGATTGTAACTTAATTCTTAGCCAGCTAAAATGTTGCTTTAACATCTTTCCTGTAAATATATAAAATAATTAATAAGTAAATAAATAAATAAATAAATAAATATAGAAAATATAAAAAAGCTAGGGTGTAATCCTACTGTAATGACAACTACACTGCTGATGTGTATCCCAGCACTCACTGTCTGCAGCTCACAAACCTGGTCAATTCTACTTATTCTGAATGAAGGCATTTTTTTTAGCTTTTGAAACAAATGCATTCCTGATTGAAGGTTGGATTCTCTTCAACAGAATTGTTCAGTATCAAACCAAATTCATTATTTTATCTCCTCAGTTTAGTATGTTGCCTCAGAAAACCTCTGAAACTTAAGTTTAACTGAAGTAAAAAGGAACAATTGAAGTGCGGCATGAAAGACGAAAATAACAGAACATGGTTAACAAGCACCGGCTTCTGCTCTTTTGTCCCACTATGTGTAATCTCCCCCCATTATAAACAAATAGCTGACATTCCCCAGAATCATATGGCTTGCATTAGGTTACATTAAAAAAATTACATATGGGTAGGCAAGATTAAAGGGGAGCAGAAAACAATAGTCTTATTATCATTCTAAAAAGCACAGAAAAAAAGAATCCACCATCATTTAGTAAATGTGTTTTCCAAAAGCCTTGATTGAACCGAGCATGTCATTTTAACGACCCTAATCCAATGGAAAATAAACATTCTTCTGACTTAGCTGCCACATTAAAGGCGGCTCCTACACCATAGCATTTTCAAAGATAAATACAGGTTATTATAGCACTGGCAAAGTGTGACATAGCAAGAATAGCTCAAATAAGTTTGCTTCTGGAGTTAACTGCAATCGATAATAAAGAACATTGCTTAAGAATTCACAGAAAAAAAAGAACCAGTGTGCGTGCAGTTTATGTTCTACTTTTGAGTAATTTTACATGTTTCAGCAATTATAGTATATATTTATATTCGTTTTCAGTCAGGCATTTTTGCTAAAAATCAGTTAACTTGTGGTACGTAAGGGAAAAAATGTAAAAGAGTTCTTTTTTATGCTTGAATATATATTACTAAAAGTGATAATGAGCCGATGCAGTTACTTTTACCTTTGATTGGCACTCCATTGCAATTTCTAGAGGAAACCACAAGGTACTGTTTGCAGTAAAATATATAGAACAGCATTACGCTAAACTATTGCAGATCCAGCTTCACAAATGCACTGTCTATTATAATATCACACTCCCAGTGACATTTACAGATGTAATATAAACATCTGTGACATGTATAGTAGCACACACTCGTAAAAAACAAAGTTGTCTGTTCCTTGACTGAGTGATTTATCATGCAATCCCTATATAAACTTCCTTACCACTTTATAAGACCCGTCTAACCAACTGGATTTGATTTCGCCCTGAATTAGAGATACAAATTAGGTTGATCATGTGATGTGACCTATGAGCCCTGCAGCACTATAAAGCTGTGGAAGAAGCACAATTGCAAGCAGTCTGCCATAAATTGTGAAAAGCATTAGAAAGAGGGATAATATCAAGTATGTGCCATCATAGCAAGGGCTGCTTCAATAGTCATCAAATTGCAGCAACAATCCCAAAAGAGAAAGTGGTGGCCATGACTGTTGTGGCTGCAAACATGGAAAATATAATTAGATACATTGATTAAGTCTTCAGTATTATTGACTAAATGGATTAACATCCATCAAGATACTGTGTGAAAATAAACTGTATCTGGAAATTAACTAATGAAGACTTGGGATCCATATTGATACAAGACTCATATTTGGCAAAAGTAACATTCTTCTCACTTTGTCCTTTGGTGATCTGGTTGGTTTTGCAATCAAGGGAAAAGCAGAAGAATCATACAGTGGAATTTATTGAGAAATATCAACAAATCATATAATTTATCATGTAATTTTCTTATGGAAATATCTTATTTCAGAAGCTAAGAATAGACATGCTTATCTGTAAATACGCACCAGCTGATGTCAGCTCCTGCACGTTATCTTCTGTACAGATAAGGAACTATATTTCTGTTTATACTTTTATCAGTTGGTTCTAACAGAAGCAAGGCGTTATAAGCAATACTCATTTTTTTTTATTTTAATTTTAATTTTGCAATGCTGAGGTTTCTTCGTGCCATCAGGTGAATAATAATTTTCTTTCAATTTTATAATTGAATGCTTTAAAGGAGTAATAAGCAATAGCAATACTCCCTTATCGTTATGACAAATATATTTGTCTCATTTTTTTTTATTTACCTTTTTAATATCACTTCTCAGGGCCTGAGCAAAAACTGTAAAAAATAAGTAGCATAGATTTCTTAACGCGTTCATCAATACTGTGGCAAAAAAAGAAATTCCATCCATTATCATTAACCGCTTAATCCTTTACAGGGTTGCAGTGACCCAAGGCCTAATTCGACAGACACAGGGCACTAAGCAGGATCACACCCTGGAGTGGACCCCAGTCCATCGCAGGGCACCACACACACACACACACAGAGGGCAATTTAGAATGACCAATCAACCTGAGCAGCATGTCTTTGGACTGTGGGAGGAAACCCATGTAAACACAGGGAGAACATGCAAAGTCCACACAGACAAACCCCTAGCCCAGAATCAAACCCAGTGCCCTGGCACTGTGAGGCAGCAACGTTAACCACCACTCCACTGTGCTGCCCATAAAAGAAATTTAAAAAAGCAAAATAAGTTTGTACACAACAAATACTCTACTCAGAATATACAATAGTACCATGTAAAGCATTGTTTAGAGTTCATTAAGAAAATTTATTTTCAGACTGTGAAGTCTACAATCTTTACAAGACATGATAATTGTTAAAAGCATAAGAAATCTGTGAACATACACATTGCAGTGTTCTGTATGTTATAGTGTGCTACTTTATATGTCAGCACATTTAAATACTGTCCAGCAACGTCCTGTAATTATCAGAATATAGTGCACACCCTGTGGATAGTGTGCATGGAGGAGCAGTTTCAATTAATCTTCCTTTATCCTTTATCCTTTATAGCGAGCCACAATACGTCTAAAATTTAAAAACAGGTCCCGTTAACTCCCCTTATATTCTGACAGCATCCTGCAAAGTTTACAAGAAACACATTATGCTACGTTTGCTGTGCCCCATGTTGTGTGTATTGCAGCATATTTTGAAATTTTTTATCTGTTAACCTTTTTAAATCACACATCATGGGCAACACATCACTCAACATTTACTTGGAATCATTTGACATAGAAAAAAATAAATCTCTTCTAAGAATCACAGTTTGTCCAGATCACACTCCCTCCTACATCAGTGCTGCTTTTCTGTTCCTGTAACACACCATTCAATTTGAGCACTAGCATTGTTGCATGATCTGGATACACTGTAAAGTTTAGAAGAAACAAAAAACTCTTTCTATACCATTATGTGGAATATCAGTGCAATCTGAAATATGTTGGAAAAATGATATTACTGTCTTCAGGGATAACTACATACCTTTATTCAGTTAAATACTACACTTCTAGTGCTGCCAGCTCAGTTAACACAGAACTTGAAAGGGAAATAATTGTATTCTACTGTGAAAAACTTGTCATAAAACAAATACTGGGCATGCATTACATAACTCAAAATCTCAGACATTGCAGGTGGTATTTTTGGAATACTTACATTCAGGCAACTTCTAATTATGAAATCACGCAATGAAAAGCTGATATTTTCAAAAAACAACAGGATTACATTCTACTTTCCAGGACAAAAAATGTGGATTCTACGGGCCCGAAATTCAAAAGGATTGCACACCGCGCAGAGGGGTATGGGCGTCGCAAATGACCGTTGTGCCAACCTATTCGAAATGTCTTTTTGCGCATCACAATCCATTCTGCGCTGTGCAGAAATAAAATGTATGCATCGCGCAATATGGGGGGAGTGGCCGACAATATGCGTGATCCTGGTATATTCGAATGTATGCGCCAAGCACAAAACCAGGTTTGTGACATGCAGAATAAGGATTGTAAAAGGACTGCGTTAACTCCCATTCCAGCATTGACTACAAACAGGCAACAATGGGAAACGAGGGTAGTTGTATTTGGAATAGTGAGAAATTTGAATAGCTATTCCATGCCATGTAAACAGTGTATTCCGAATGAATACGTCCATATTCTGGATACCAATATTCCGAAAACGTGATACCAAATACCAACTTAGTATTAAGATACTATTGGAATTCCAGCCCTTCCAGACACCTTATTCAGAAAACCAGTTTTTTTTTTCTAGACACACAAGTCATTGTTTTATAATCTATAATATATAAGAGGATGGCTTGTGTGCCCAACAAAGCCTTTGCAAAAACTGTGCACAAATATTAATACTTGTATGACCCCAAACTTGTTGCCGACTACACCGTATAACAATTTTTTTTTTTTTTTTTTTTTTTTTTTGTTCCTGGGTAGTAAGTGTTATTTCCTAATTGCTTATGCCTCAAAAGTATAGAAAATGGCTATTATTCCCCACAAACTTTGCTTTTGTGACCAGGACAGTGATATTTCAAAATATCACTATTTCTAATGGGGAAACGGGCAAATGTGTGTCTTTTCGTTCACAGTCAGAAAAAAACAACATATGAATCCAAATTAACATGTATTTATACTAAAATAATACAAAAATGACTACAAAAGATTTAGAAGTGAGTAGTTTTTCGACATTTACGATTATACTGTAAATACAGGGCATGGGCATGATAAACAAAAGATCCTTTAACAGTCTCAGTATGCACATTTGGAATGCAAAAAAGAATGAGATCTGAGGCTATGGTTACTATGGGAAGCTATAAGGTATTCATTTAAGTAAGTATATTCATATAATTTATATTGAATAGCCTTATATACCAGAATATACCAGTGCTTCAAACTGTGTAAAGCCAAAGAAGTCCAGCCTACCAAATTGTATAATATACAATGATGAATATTAAATCTTGTATTTGTATTGTACCTCAATGCTGCATGATATAGCGAGTCCAGTTTACCTAAAGTTGATGGTGATGCAAACCTATATACTGCATTACCATAATCAATTTGCGGCAAAAACATACAAGCAATAAGTCTCTTTTTTTGTTTCCACAACATATATAACGTGCATACCATAGTGATGTTTATAGCGTATTCCCATGCCCAACAGATGAGTGTGGAAACATGCACTCACCTTTGTCCAGCATGCTGCCTTCCTTCTGTTCCTTTAATACAGTCCTATTAGCATATGGTAATGCATCGGTAAATAGAAACATGAGATGAAAATTTGAATTGGGAGAAAGCCCTAATTCGTCTGAATATATCAATATCTGTACGATAATTGCAATGTGCTAGTTCTAATAACTGCGCACTACTAGTTCCAATAACTGTGCACCCCTGGCTCAAATGCACGATATATTGTGTGGTCTCGTCTGCTGTCATATCATTACATATTGTGGCAACACCAATGATAGCAGCTTGTCGCATTACTAATGGTGACTGTCCATGTGGCAAAGGGCCCCGCCCCTGGGCTATTTATTTGTATTGTATACTATGTGTAGTGTGTTAATGTTGGTGTATAGTCATTGATACACAGGATATAAATGGGTCTGTGTAACACGAGTAAGTTTAAAATGTATATTTGTATTTAGGCACGAGGATTGCACAGCACTTCGCGTGCAGGTAAAATGTAATAATATGCGAGCATGGAGAATTGCACTTTATTAATTCACGTGCAGTTGTACCGAGACTCCAATTGAATGATTGATTAGCAATCGAGTCTCGGTATCGCTGCATAAAAGCAGCATGTTTTCACTCACTCGGGTTGTGTGTACAGTGAGTGGAGAACGGGTGTGGAGAGGAGAAAAGTAAAAACGTAAAGTTAAAATAATATCAGCTCACTGTGTCTCTTTATTTTGGTTAAAGTGCCGTGTCCTGTATTTTGTTTGCCTTACAACCTTTTATTTTCTGTCTGTTCATTTATTAAATGCTGAGTGCAAACAAGCGCTCAGCTTCACCAAAACTCCACATCTCTATTTATTTTGTGTTGGTTCCTGTTTCTGGTCTGATGTCACCCACTGCAGCTGTCTTTGAGACAGTCCGTCAGTCTGCATTATCGCCTGGCTGTTGTGTGGAGTTGGAGTTAGGGTTAGGGTTAGGGTTATATTGGTAGTGAATGTGCAGACGGTTTTGCGAGGCACAAACAGATTTGCGAATTGCTCAAAAAACTACTATATTCCAATGTCTCGCAACTGCTTTGTGCCGTTTTGGAATATCTCTCATTTTGTGCCAAAGCACTATTTTTTTGCAAGGTATAAATTTAGCTAGGGGATTGCGCGAAGATCGAAGATCGGGCCCTACATCTGTTATAAACATCCCAAATTATAATCTTTTAGTCAGGATTAAGTTGGCTCAAAAAGTAAAGAGTTTATTATCTGTAGTTCCGATAACATTTAAATCAGCCCCATTTACAAGATCAATACCACAACAATCAGGATAAAATATAAAATAATATTCAATACATTTAACTGATAATACAATATGTTTTATTTTCAGATTTGAGTACCAAGAGTATGTATAATTAAAATGTATCCACAATGATGCTAACCCTATCATGGTTCACAAATTAATGACAGTAAATTTTACCTGTCTTTTCAAACTTCTCCAATTCTCTAATTAAAAAGTGCACAAATTATGGTAAAGGGGAATTTTTGATGATACTTTATTTGAAGCTGATAGTGAAGAATACTTACTGAATGCTACATGCAGATACATAAATGCCACACTTAGTGCTCAAATGTGAGCCAATGCACCTAGTTTCTAGAAGTTTGATTTCTTTTAAAGGAAAAAAAGGGAAAACATTTACATTGTTTCATTTTTTAAAGTTTTTTTTTTTTCTTTTTTCTGGAGAAATATGTATTTTCAAAAAAATGTGCTCAGTAGTAAGAGTCATAAAAAAAAAAAAAAAAATTGTTTTTCTACAAGAACTCCTCAAAGCAACTCGCCTGTGCCAGATGCACTCCTTCAATGGGACGTTTAGTATGGAAAAGAGGGGAGAGCATGGAGAGACGTTTGCCAGTTTTATTGTTTACAAATGCTTTAAAAAAAAAAAACTTTTAATACACGTTTAACTTTAAAACAAGTGAAGGTAATAAATATTACGTAAGATTTGCTGGAATTATTTTGTTAGCTATATGTACTTTAACAGGACTACCTGAATTTCTGAATCTGTGGCTCATGGTCATACTGTTTACAAGGATGCCAGTGAAACTGCTCTGTCCAAAGCAGTCATTCTGACCAGGCCAAAGGCTTACCCAGTTGTTTTTCAAGGTGTATGAATTATATTATACTCTGTCAGTACTTCAGTCTTCAAAGTCTAATAACATGTATAGCATACTGACACTCATTTCCTAAATACCCAGTAAGATTAAAGGATGAACTGCTGTAAACAGTGGTAAATGATTGCAATAGTGCTGTGCCAGAGTTATTGTGTAATGGAGTTGGGAGCAGGCTTGGAAGTGGTGTGGCTCATGTTTTGAAGGTTCAGCTGGGGGTGACATCCTGAGCTAAATATTCAAAACAGAATAGCCTGGACTGTACGACTATGTGCATGCTAATATGAACTTCTAATTGAAAACACGCGCAAGGCCAAACGAGGATGAATTTACTGGAAAACCCATTGATGAACAGATAAAAGCGTTGCAACACAACTAAGCACGGCCCTGCGTGATATCTTATTAAACATGCTTATTTTTCAGAGCGTAAACAGGATTTTGTAACAAACAGAAAGGAAACAAAAGAACAAGAGGTCTGTAGAGATTCAATTTCTGAACCTTGCTTCAGACAGAATCACATTTGGCATTTTAAAACTGTTTACAGCAAAATGATTATCTGTTTAACTTTTAGAAGAATGCAATCCTGGACTACACCACTGGAAACTTGATCTGTTTTTGGAATAACCTCCTACTGTCCTGGGACCATTGAACTAATAGAGACATATAAAGGGATTTGCATTCCCCTTCTAACCACAGGAGGGACTGAGCATAAATACTGTTGTATACTATTAAACATATGATGTTTTTCAACAAGGGGTATTTTAGACAACATATCATACTTACATTGTTATTTTTTGTAATGGCTATTTCCCCAGTTAAGGGTCCTCTCACTGCAGCAAAGCCGATACTGATTTTAATTGAAATCTGGAATTCCATTGTTTATTGCATTGTTGACTGATAGCAATGTTGCTTTGTTGTGTAACAGTAATGGAATTTGTTTTGAAAAGTGTACGTCTGACTACTGTACATTTGCATAGTGAGAATAATCAGATCATGTGATTGTGAAGTACATTGGAATTGTGCAGTAAATGGAAGTGCCGATGCAGTTGCAAATACATTAAATGTAAGAACTTTAATAAATACTCTACACCCAACTTTTACTAATAAGCAGGGATCATCGAAATGTGTTTATTGCAGAAAAACATTTTCTGTGCTGACAAAGAATTTTTGGTTTTACATCAGGGGCGGGGCAAAAAACATGCAGGGCTTTTTACCATTGTAAAGATCATTTGATATTTGAAACATCTAGGCTTTCCAAGCAAACTTTAAAGTAGAGCTGGACAGTTGTGAATATATACAGGACTTTTGCTTCCACTGTGATTCATATAAACAATTTGTGAAAATCAATACAATATTCGATAACACTTTTTATTATGGTGCTGCTTATTAATGTTTTATAAACATATCATATATGCATAACTATGTTATAGCATGTTAATAAAGCATTATATATATATATATATATATATATATATATATATATATATATATATATATATATATATACACACTGCCTTTGCTGTATATTACGTATATATATATATATATATATATATATATAATATATATATATATATATATATATAATATGTGTGATACACACAAAATTTTAGGCGTTACGTTTATAAAATTTTAAATATTTTTAAATAGCATGTTTACACAGATAACCGTGAATAAACTAAAATAAAAAAAAAAGCGTAGATAGTCTCGCTTTGTTTCAATTTGAAAAATGTGTCAACACTACTCTGTTTTAAAGATGACTCATCTCCAGTACAATTATTATTATTATTATTAATTACAATTACTATTATTAGAAAGTGGATTCGTAACTAAATCGACTATGGTGTTTCCATTGTCTGGTGAAATAAAAAAAAAAAGTAAAGAGACAGAAAATTTAATTCTACATACTGAAATTGATTATTTTTCTCAATAACAGTTGACGAAATTCAGTGCTTACCCAACATATTTACACCCCGCCTGTGCTCACGAATGATTGGACAGCTGTCAGATCTTTCACTTTCCATTTGGCTACTCACTCGCCTTCAATTTTCATGCAAATACCGTGACCGGCCTTTGCTTGCTTATGATTGGACAGCTGCGTAAAACTTGGCAGATATTTGACTCTCCTATTGGTTAGACTTACAGTCGGTACCTGCACCTGAAACAGACACAGTTTATGTCCCACTTAGTTAACTTATGATTGGGCTACTGCAGAGACAATGCAGATATTCAATTGGTTGATCGTATCGCAAAAGCCATTCAGGAAAAAAATGTCATGTACGTACAAGCACAGCATAAGCGAGCAGCACTGCAAACAGACTGCTGTGGCGCTTTTGTTTGAAAATGCGTTTAGAGCTTTCTTTATTTTCCCATGTTACAACCCGCCAGAAATGTGTTCACCACCCATAATTTCAGAACAGCTGCCGCAGGCACTACTTTGAGGACCACTGGCCTAGCGCAAACAGGGTTCATTAACACTATAACCACCACATGGGTCACTTGGACCCATACATTTTTAAACTGCTTTGAAAATGAAATACAGACTATTGGATACAACTGAAAAGTGTTATTCATGAACATCATATCTAACATTTCCATCACAGAAACACCATATTTAAATGGAAAATTAAACACAAAATTAGTGCATGTACAGCATGACTACAAACAGTGAAAAAATATAATAAAATACACATTTCAAAAGAAACCAGTATGTACATATACCCATGTATGGGTGTGTGGCAGGGAGAGATCTGTGCTGACTCTGCTGGCGT
This sequence comes from Polyodon spathula, assembly GCF_017654505.1. NCBI lineage: Eukaryota > Metazoa > Chordata > Actinopteri > Acipenseriformes > Polyodontidae > Polyodon > Polyodon spathula. Next base: position 11,180,280 of record NC_054552.1, read on the forward strand.
GTTCACAGTACTGCAGGAAGAGGGCGTCAGCCTTCCAACAACCACCTGTGAGTCATGGCAGTGACACGGGGAGGTGGGAAGGTAGGTGTGTGGACATTCCCCCTCTCTGAATGGCTGAGAGGTGAGTCTTGGCAGATTTCTAGCCCTATATAAAAAATGCTCTGCTGTTTCCTCAGGTCTGCCTTTGTAGACGCGCTGTGTGTGTGCGGAAGTGCTGGTCGAGGACGGAAAGACCAGCTGAGAACAGCGAACAAGTCAGAGAGTGACCGCGGGGAACCCTTGGGTAGACCCCGAACTATTGTGTAGAGCAGGCAGGGAGCCGACAGAGTAGGACGGTGATCCGGGTCGTGTGAGTAGCGGCGACCGGGATAACGCTGCCGAGTGCAGCACCTTTTATTTGTAGTTTTATTACTGTTTTATTTTCCCTTGTTCTTCACCTTCTGTTTTCATTATTATTTCTTTGAGCACTTGCGAGTGCACTTGCTGTTCGCTTACCAGCTGTGGTATTTCCGTGGTGCTGTCTATCATCGTTGATAGGCAGCCCACGGCCAACAGTGCCTTCTGCCGGAAAAAAATAAGAACTGGTCTAAAAATAAAACTGGGCACCTGTGTGGTGTTTTCAATTACACCTGTCTGTCTCCTAGTCATTGAATTACCCACACCCCTTCCACACGTGGTGTTAGCAGTGGGATTCACTGGCACTGCCCCAAGCAGTGCATATTCAGAAGGAGCAGACTAGCATGGACGCTACCCAGTTTGCCGCAATGATGGACCTCCTGCGCCAGGCACTCACTGCGGCAGTACAGGGGGCAGCTAGACCCGTAGCTCCAGACCACTCCATCCAGAGACCCACCAAAATGACGGCCGAGGATCGATCGGACGCCTACTTGGAGGTGTTCGAGGATATGGAAATCTTGGCCGGGTGGCCCCAAGCCCAGTGGGCTAGCTATGTGTTGCCCCAACTCACCGGGGAGGCTCAAGCAGCTGCGAGGACGCTGTCCCCGGAGCACATGCTGGATTACCCCTGGCTGAAGGCAGCCATCCTAAATCGTGTTGGGGCCACACCGGAGGGCTACCTGATGAAATTCCAGGAGGAACAGTTTGCAGCAGGGGAGCACCCATGAGCCATCGCCCACCGTCTGAAGGATTACGCCCTGGGTTGTTTGAACCCGGATCTGAACACCAAAGCCAGGGTGGTGGAGATGATCGTGGTGGAGCGCTTCCTGGAGTGTCTAGCCTCAGGACCTTGGCTGTGGGTCCAGCGGCAGGCGCCAGACACGCTGGACCGGGCGATCAAAGTTGCCGAGCAGTACCAGGCAGCGGAGCCAATGCCTGCGAAACTGCCCAGGAGAAGTGCGGCTACTGGATCGTCCCCTCAACTGGCCCCGGAAAGGGCGAAGGGACTGGGGGGAAGGGGTAGTCCAGGATTTGGTTGGGGGGTGTCGGTGGGAGCTCCCGGCCCGGGAACTGAGGCAGGGTGGGGATACCCATGGGCTGTTGCAGTGTCGGACTGGGATCTCGCGCGGACGCCTTATCAGTGAGCCCCTTTTATGGCTCCAGTGTTTCCCCCTTTTGCCAAAACTTCGGGGAGAGAAACCAGCCCACCGGGGTGTTGGATGTGCAGGGAGGTGGGCCACCTCGACCGGGACTGCCCCATGATGGAGTGTGACCTCAGCCGACAAGGTAGGCGCGTTCAATTACCTCAGTCACTTCAGCACAAGGGTTTTGTTATTCCTGTGACAGTGGATGGTACAAAAACCCAGGCTCTCCTGGACTCAGGGTGTGGTCAGTCTCTAGTACAGGAGAGCCTAATCTCACCGGCTCATAAACGAATATTGGGACGGGTGCATATTAAATGTATTCATGGGGATGTCCACTCCTATCCCAAGATCAATATGTGTATGACTATTGGCCAGCAGGTGATGCAGGTGCAGGTAGGATTATGTCCTTGATTGCCGGTACCAGTAGTTCTGGAACAGGACTGTGAGCAGTTTAAAGATTGGTTGGCTGCCCTGACAGCTCCTTCCTCTTTATTGGCTAAGAAAGAGGAAGTAATTGGAGAGACTTTTCCCTTTCGCGATCCAGAATGGTTTTGCCATAAATTTAAACCCCGTAAAACTAAACGGAAGCGCCGGATCGCTAAGAATGAGGGCTGGCAATGGAGGGAGTCGGAGAAGTTTCAGGTGGGGGCGGTTGGTGAAGAGTCCGGGGGGGGGAGGTCGCGGAGCCAGTGCAGGGGTCTGGCTCGGCTGCCTCTGAGTTGGAAGCCATGGGAGCTGATTTCTTAGCTCGCTCCCGTGACTTCCGACTCGAGCAAGGGCGTGACGACGTGCTGGGCAGGCTCTTTGACCAAGCAGCGGTGGTTAATGGTCGGGTGGTCGAGCCCAGGCACGCCGCCATGTACCCCCTCTTTGAAATTGATCGAGACCTGCTGTACCGTGTTGATAAATTACCCCAGACCGGTGAAATGCGTCATCAGTTGTTCATTCCTTAGCCCTTTAAGGAGGATTTTTTGCAGCTGGCTCACGCTATTCCCCTGTCTGGTCATTTGGGAAGGGTTAAAACTAAACCCAGGCTTGTGTCACTGTTCTTCTGGTTGGGGCTGGATGGCAATGTCAAACGGTTTTGTGAGCGTTGTGGGGAATGTCAAAAGGCCAGCCCTAGAGCCGTTCCATGAGCCCAACTGGTGCCTTTGCTCCTAGTGGAAGCTCCATTTGAGCGTATTAGGATGGACATAGTTGGGCCATTAGAGAGGAGCGCGGCAGGATACACCCACCTGCTTGTCATTTTGGATTACGCTATGCGATATCCAGAGACAATTCCCCTCCGATCTATGTCCGCTAAGTCTGTTGCCAATGAGGTGGTAAAGGTTTTCTCCTGGGTGGGGATTCCCAAGGAGATACTAACTGATCAAGGCACCAATTTTATGTCCCGGCTAATCCGTGGAACATGTAAGCTTTTGGGAATTAAGACCATTAGGACCTCTGTGTTTCATCCTCAGACCGACGGTTTGGTGGAACGCTTTAATAAGAGCCTTAAGAACATGTTGCGCAGGTTTATTCATGGTGATGTGCGTTATTGGGACCAGCTGATTCCACCCCTTCTTTTTGCGATCAGAGAGGTTCCCCAGGCTTCCACAGGGTTTTCATCATTCGAGCTGTTGTATGGGTGGAGACCCCGGGGCATGCTCGATCTGGTCAGAGAGATGTGGGAGGAGCAGCAAAACAATTTGACCAATACCGTCCGGTATGTGTTGGACCTGCGCAAACGTCTTGAGAATGTGGGGAAATGGGCGCATGACAATTTGCAGCAGACACAGCACAGACAGGAGACACAGTATAACCGAGGAGCCCGGTTGCGCACATTTCAGCCAGGGGATAAGGTACTTCTATTATTACCCAGTTCTGAGTCGAAACTCTTGGCTAAGTGACAAGGACTTTGAGGTTACACACCAGGTTGGGAAGGTGGACTATGAGATCTGCCAGCCGGAGCGACGGACAGAGAAACACATTTATCATATCAATCTCTTAAAGCCTTGGTTACAACCAGAGGCGTTGTTAGTGGCGCATGCAGATGATGTCACGGACCTGGGACCTGATCTTTCTGTGTTGGCAAGAAAAGGATCGGTACAGATTGCTGAGAATCTCACACCAACGCAGAAATGTCAGGCTCACGGTCTGGTGGCCGAGGCTCCTGACGTGTTCTCTTCTGTCTCGGGGCAGACTCGAGTAGCCCATCATCACATTGATATTGAGCCGGGGGCACTAGTTCGCCAGAGTTCATACCGTATACCTGAGTGTAAAAGACAGGTAATAAAAGCGGAAACTGATGAAATGCTAAGACTGGGAGTAATAGAAGAGTCCCAAAGTGACTGGAACAGTCCGATTGTTTTAGTCGATAAGCCAGACGGGTCAACTTGATTTGGCATTGATTTCAGACGAATCAATGAGAAATCGAAATTTGACTCTATCCAATGACCCGGGTAGATGAGTTGCTGGAGCGTCTAGGCACAGCTCATTTTATGACGACACTGGATTTAACGAAGGGGTACTGGCAGATACCCCTGACTCCGGAATCTAGAGAGAGGATGGCGTTTTCGACTCCCTTCGGGTTGTACCAATTTAGGACCATACCCTTTGGGTTGCACGGAGCACCCGCCACTTTCCAGCGGATGATGGATCGCATCTTGCGGCCCCATCAGCAGTACGCCGCTGCTTACATAGATGACGTGGTTATCCACAGTGAGGATTGGCCGAGTCATCTGTGTAAGGTGGCAGCGGTGCTATAATCCTTGCGGGAAGCGGGGCTCACTGCTAACCCAAAGAAGTGTGCCATTGGGAAGAGTGAGTCGGAGTATTTGGGGTATCGGGTAGGGGGCGGCTAGTTGCTAAGGTGAAAGCCTTGGCTGATTGGTCGGTTCCTACAACAAAAACCCAGGTGAGCTCTTTCTTAGGACTAGTGGGCTATTATAGAAAATTCATCCCGAGCTTCGCTACGCTCTCTGCTCCCTTGACAGACCTCACCCGGAAGGCTGTCACAAATACGATTCGGTGGACGGAGTCGTGCCAGAGGGTCTTTCTCGCCTTGAAGAGGAGGCTGTGTAGTAAGCCAGTGCTATGCAGCCCAGATTTTGGTAAGAGGTTCACCCTGCAGACGGATGCATCAGAGACAGGTCTCGGGGCAGTGTTGTCGCAGGAGGTTCGGGGAAGCGAGCACCCAGTCCTGTATATCAGCAGGAAGCTCCTTCCCCGCGAGAAAAATTATAGCACCATCGAGAAGGAGTGTCTCTCAGTAAGATGGGCAGTCGAGGCACTCCAGGACTACCTACTGGGGCGACGCTTCACCCTGGTTACAGATCATGCGCCTTTAGCATGGCTTCACCGGATGAAAGATAGCAACGCCAGAATCACACGGTGGTACTTGGCCTTATAGCCCTATGCCTTCAGGGTAGTCCACCGAGCAGGAAAGCTGCATCAAAACGCAGACTTTTTCTCCCAGGAAGGCATGGGGGTGTAGGAGTTTCGAATGAACCGGTGGCGTCATTCTGAGGGGAAGGATATGTGGCAGGGAGAGATCTGTGCTGACTCTGCTGGCATGTTCACAGTACTGCAAAAAGAGGGAGGCAGCCTTCCAACAATCGCCTGTGAGTCATGGCAGTGACATGAGGAGGTGGGAAGGTAGGTGTGTGGACTTTCCCCCTCTCTGAATGGCTGAGAGGCGAGTCTTGGCAGATTGCTAGCCCTATATAAAAAATGCTCTGCTGTTTCCTCAGGTCTGCCTTTGTAGACACGCTGTGTGTGTGCGGAAGCGCTGGTCAAGGATGGAGAGACCACCTGAGAACAGTGAACAAGTCAGAGAGTGACAGTGGGGAACCCTTGGGCAGACCCAGAACTATTGTGTAGAGCAGGCAGGGAGCCAACAGAGTAGGACGGTGATCCGGGTCATGTGGGTAGCGGCGACCGGGATAACGCTGCTGAGTGCAGCACCTTTTATTTGTAGTTTTATTACTGTTTTATTTTCCCTTGTTCTTTTTGCCTTCTGTTTTCGTTATTATTTCTTTGAGCACTTGCAGGTGCACTTGCTGTTCGCTTACCAGCTGTGATATTTCCGTGGTGCTGTCTATCATCGTTGATAGGCAGCCCACGGCCAACAGTGCCTTCTGCCGGAAAAAAATAAGAACTGGTCTAAAAATAAAACTGGGCACCTGTGTGGTGTTTTCAATTACACCTGTCTGTCTCCCAGTCAGTGAATTACCCACACCCCTTCAACAGGGTGTAAACAGGTATATGTACACACAAAACTATAAAACTGAAATCATTGTTTCTAATACTACACTAAAATAAAATATAACACTATTTCCTGTATGAAGGCTGCATTGTACTCTGTGGAGAAGCGTACGCACCTGCCAGCTGACTGTGCCTGCATCCAGGAGCACAGTGTTAACACGTGTAAACTTGTACAGACAAACCTGTAAAACCAAAATGTTTTTTTTTTTTTTTTTTCTAAAAGTAATTTTAAAATAGAATATATAAAATACATTTCATATTAGGCACATAAGATGTTATCCTACCTGTCATTTCAGTTTGCTGTATACATCTGAGTGCAGCTTGTTGTATTACAATCAAAATGACTACTTTCAAGTCATATATCCTTCTGATATATTCCCAGTTGCATTTGTGAAACATGACTACTTTCAAGTCATATATCCTTCTGATATATTCCCAGTTGCATTTGTGAAACAAAACAAAGGATTGTTGTCTTCCAGGTACATTGACATGAACACAATAGGACAGATATCCCCAACCACAGCAGCCACAATTCCCTTTCAATTCGAACCAGTACTTTTGGGATATGCCTGACACAGGTCAGGTATTGACTGAACATTTTATATCAAAGCTGCCAATAGGCTGCTCTGTGGAGTGACGTCCTTGGTCCGGCCTCACTGAGGTAATAAATAGTCACTACAGAGATAACTTGTTCTCTTTTACTTTTCACCATCAGGTAGATAGGTAGGTATAACAAACATTTGCTGGAAGTCAGCTTGCCACCTCCCAGAAAAAGTAACTTCTGAGGACTGAGCAAATCCTAATCTGGCCACTGGACATCCCTGTCCGCCTGAAGTAAACAGTTCTGTGTTTGGATGTCTTTCTCAAGTTAATTTTTTAACACTGTAACATTAAAAACACATGTATTTCAGTGCCATACTTGTACAACTACTGTATATATCGTGCCATATAAATACACTTGAAACAGGGGCTTATGTGACAGTTTTTTTTATAGTGGGAAAACTAGGATCCCTGCTAGTAAGGCTGTAGTTTCTAGCACTCTTGTGATTTATGTCACCAGAATTGGTCTTATACTGTATGTGTACTTGTATTTGTTATAATTACTTGTAAACAATTTGATGAATTACGTGTATATATTTCTTGTTGTAGCATTTTCTTCAATTTGAATATTTTTTTAATATTTGCATAAATAATTAGAAATCTGGTGAAGGTGTTTGTGTTTATAAACATGCAGTCTTATTGTCTTCCAGGGGTCTCGCAACAACAGAAAATAATAAAGCTGTAAACTCCTATAGTTTATAAAAAATGTAAAAGTCTAGTATACTAGGTAAACATGATACATTTTGTATTAAGTTATCTTTAAAGAGTTTAATCTTTGTGAATAGAGCTTATTGTTCTCCAAAAACAGATTTGTTTTTATTTATTTATTTATTTTTTGCGGAAATCAGTGTCTCCTGTTTCTGCACCTCACCCCACTACTAAGAAGTCTCAATGCATGTGGATTGAAGTGCATTTGCTACACAGTGCATAGGAAGCAGACAGATACGTCTTCCAGACATTTATGTTTGGAACGTCTATTATTATTCATGTGTAAAACACTATTATTCCTTTATTTTTAACAGGTTTTTGTTCAAAGCCTCAGCGCCTTATCTGGCAGGCACTTTCTTTCTGATTTCATGGTGACTGAAACCCTGGTATTTCTTTGGCAACGATGCTGAATGCTCCCTTTCTAGTATTTCTTATTGAAATTCACAATGTGACAGTTTCATGACTGGCAACCACAGAAAAGACCCCCCCCCCCCTCTACTTCCCTACAGCATTGTAAGTGTGTACTACTTATCTAAGTGTACACTAGGACTTGGACTGAAAGAAAATGGACAAAAGTTCATTCAAGGTCACTGTGACCAAATTTGCTGATACCACAGTTTCCATTTTTTTTAATGAGGATTTCTAGAAAATTACACTGACGGAACTATAAGAGTTGGCAGCCTTTGACACTGAGGTCTCCTCCTAAGTTTCCATGTTTTCACTGTTCACTGTATAAACTACCGGAATGGTCCTCAAGTCTCACTCTCCCAGAATGCCTTATTAATATAATCCTTTTTGGTTTTCATTGTAACAAGCCTGTTAAAATGGATGGTGGGGTGGAGCAGTGTGAGTGTGATAATATACAGAATAGCTGTATAATCCATTCCAGTCACAATATGGGCTCTCTCACATGATCTTCTAAGCCAGACTTAAATAGCCAGCTCTTTTATATCAGTCCAATCTCTAAAGCTCAATAAAATGCCGACTCAAGAATGATCATTCTCGTTTGACCTGTGTACAGATCTTCGGTGATAATCAGAAGGATTTACCATTTTAATATATAGTTCACTGTAGTGGCAGAATTCCGAGACAGGGCCATTTAATTTATTGATCTAAATGACTCCAAATCGAAATACCACCATTTTTTTTTTACCTTTTCCAGTGCCTTTGACAAGAGTTAATTTCACTGTCCATATTAATGTGCTAATTATGAGATATCTCATCATAAACATTTTGTTAAATTTGAAAGATGTAACACTGTACAACCTACAAAAACAAAAGAAGAGTGGTCTTTTTAAAAAGATACTGCCTCAATTTAGAGGCTTGGGGCCCCTTTTTGGTTTCATAGAACTTAAGAAAATTTATGAACGACAGGGAGGCCATTAGACCATCTAAGCTCATCTGGTTCTTAGTAGCTAATTGATCTCAAAACTTTATCAAGCTGTTATTTAAAAGATTCAAATGATTCTGCTTCAACTATATAACGAGGTAGCCCACTCCATACCCTTACCACTCGCTGTGTATCTATTAGTATGTTAACTACAATATATGTCTAATAGTAAAAAAGTTGTTACCAAGCAATACTAAAACAATTAGCTAATATTTACATTACTTAAACTATATTGTCCTAATAATTATTTAGTAATTTGTTAAAGTGTAAAGCTTTTTATTTATTTTTTCATTTCTACTGAAATACTTTTATTTCAAATATGTTTGCATTGACTTTACTGTCTTTATCCTCTTGGGAGTAAATGGACACTTAATTGCAGCCAAAAAAAAAAAAAAAAAACCCTTGGAAACAACAAAGCTTGGAGTGACCCAGCAGAAAACAGATAGTGTCAGCTGCTGAGAGCTCAGCTGTTTTTCCTCCCTTTAGCAACAAGCCCAGAGGAGGAAGGGCTGTTTTACAAGAGCAAAACAAGGCCACACTTGAGGACCAGTCTCTTCCAGAATAGGAAGACCTAATGAAGTTTCATAGCCAGTGGAAGTCAGAGTCAGCTGTGTTTTCAAATAGTTGCTTGGTGACCCTGAAATTCTGCAGGCTCTTGCTAGGACAATTATCTACACCTTGGGTAAATCAGACATTCTGATGGCTGATCGAGGGGTTAGAACATTTTCTAATAGATTTTTCTTGGAAATCTGTTTTGTTTTTACTGTAAGTGATTATCCTTTACCCTTTAAATATCAAGTACTGATATTCAATAGGCAACCTCTGGATGCCCCATATTTCTTAAAATTAATATTAATACACTGTAATAAAGTGTAGTGCTTACAAGAAATGCATTACCTTTGCTGTATACAGTCATCACAGTGTCACATCAGTATACTTTTAAACATTATTCAGATTGTTTTGGAATTCTTATTCACACATCACCTGGAAATACATTTCTCGAGATCTCTTATGAGAATCATGAGGATCATATTGCATGCAAAAACCTTATGCAAAGCTCTTGTTTAGTATTCTGGTTTATCAGAGCCTGTTACTATGATTCTTTATATTTTACTACAACTCTGTGAAATCAGACTTGGCGTATAGGCTTGGCCGGCGGCCTACGGAGCCTCGGTTTGGGGGGACCCCCCTGCCCCCCCCTGACGGGGGTGTTATCCCCCCCTGTCCCCCACCGCGTTTAAAAAAAAATGTATGAATAATATTGACCTGCGATAGTAATCTACAGTGTATAGCTAAAGTCTAATCAATCAATAAACCCTCTCATTGGCATTTTGTGTTACTACAGTTTGGATGCAATGTTGAAATAATTCAAGTGCTCTTGAATGTTTGCTGTTCACTGTGCGATGGGAATGGAGTAGAGGCTGTATAATTAAGGGATGGGCAACAGTTAAGAGATTAATTATTTTTTTAAATGTTTTTATTTTTTAATTTTTGTTTTTGCTATGGTAAGCATGCTCCAAGTCTAAAATGCCTTTTTCAGTGGGGAGGATGGGTTACGTGGCTTTTCCTATTGAAGGATGTGCACTTCGTGAGTGCTTCGTAACCCTAGTGAGTCAAGCTCAGAGGTGCCTCTCTGGAGGTTCAAACATGGTTGACCTCCAAAATCAGTGCAATGGTTGCAAATACATTTTTCCAAATATGTGCTTGTTTGACCAAAACATCTGTGGTAAGTAACATTTTTGTTGTAATTGTAGCTTTTTGAAACTAATAATGTATTATTTTTAAGTGACTATATTATAGTAGAAAAGAAATATGGACAATTTATAACTTGACAAATCTGCCTTATGCCTCGTGCTACATCAAAAAAAGTCTCAGTACTTTACATTACAAATTAGTAATTACATTTTTAAAGATTATGAATCACTCGCTTAAAATAATCTTAAAGGCATAATGTTGCATTTAAGTTTCTTTTTTTTCTCATACAACGCCTCATAGTAAACAATGTTTCAAGGCTTGAAGCTAGCTAACTAATTCTAACTAACTAGTAGCTTTCTACTAGTTTTTCATGCTGTAACATGTTTGCAATTTTGAAGAAAGATATTGACGCAGTTTTCTGCAATGTGGAGTAAAGACAACTATAGAGTAATACTAGAAGAAGGGAAATCAACGGAGCTTATATATATCAAATATATAAAAATGTATAATGTAGCTCCATATACTTTTATTGTCGTGGGCAAAGGCTTCTAGCTTGTCGGTACACCTTGTAGAGACGTCAGATAGACAATTTTTTTTTTCCATCATCAAATTTCAATTGACAAATCAGGGTGCCAGACATTCACACAGATCCTGTGAGAAAGTTTAAAAAAAAAAAGAGAAACACAAGGAAGTGTATGGGGTATAGTTATACAGAAGGGAAACACTGGTTAATCATTACAGTAGACTATTATTGGACAGATTAATATATTCTACTCATTTGCAAAGGATTCCATGTGTAAGGTGAAATGGCAGTTATTATGAAGTGGATGGACACCTCTACCTATCTTTTAGTTATTTAATTGTACACACACATTGACTACACATGCATACATAATGCAATTAATACATACAAGTGGTATATGTTTTAGTTTAAAATATTGATGTGGCAGTTTATCTTTTCAATGTTAACCTGTCACGATCGGGCATAACAGTATGATATTCTTATCAATCCAAGGATTTGTCTCAGATTCTCTGTATGAACAAAACAAAAACAAATCGATCATAGATCAGACGATTAATCAACCAATAGAAGATGTCAAGATTAAACCCCGTATATAGCAATTAAAGCATGTATATGCACATGTGTTGATATACAACCAAGGTTCATTGTATTTCAGTCACAGTGTGTAAAAGCAAGCAGCTAAAGAAATGATCTGCATTTTAATGTATAGCCAGACACTTCTGTAGCTATGTATATCATTGCGTGCAAAATTTATAATGGCAGCCGAATATGCCAAGTCAGCAGCATTATTGATCATTATTGAGATCCAAAATCCTGCAGCTTTTATACAGTGTCTCTTAAAAGTATTCACTCCCCTTGGACTTTTACACATTTTATTGTGTCACAACATGGACTCAAAATGGATTTAATTAGGAGTTTTTGCCACTGATCAACACAAAAAAAGTCCATAACGTCAAAGTGAAAAATAAAATCTACAAATTGTTCTAAATTAACTGCAAATACAAAACAGAAAATAATTGATTGCATAAGTATTCACCCCCTTGAGTCAATATTTGGTAGAGGCACCTTTGGCAGCAATTACAACCATGAGTTTATTTGGATAAGTCTCTACCAGCTTTGCACATCTGGACACTGCAATTTTTGGCCATTCTTCTTTGCAAAATTGCTCAAGCTCCGTCAAGTTGGATGGGGACCTTTGGTGAATAGCAATTTTCAACTTTTTCCACATATTCTCAATTGGATTGAGGTCTGGGCTTTGACTGGACCACTCCAGGACATTAACCTTTTTGTTTTTAAGCCACTCCAGCTACTGGCTTTGGCTATATGTTTGGGGTCATTGTCCTGCTGGAAGATGAATCTTCTCCCAAGTCCCAGGTCTCTTGCAGACTTCAGTAGGTTTTCCTCCAGGAGTTTTCAATACTTTGCTGCATCCATTTTGCCCCTCTATCTTCATGAGCTTTTCAGGCCCTGATGCAGAGAAGCATCCCCAAAGCATGATGCTGCCACCACCATGCTTCACGGTAGGGATGGTGTTCTCAGGATGATGTGCGGAAGTCTTGCGCCAAACATAAAGCTTAGCGTTGAGGCCAAAAAGCTCTATTTTGTTCTCATCAGACCATAGATGCTTCTTGCACTTAGTCTCAGAGTCTCCCACATGCCTTCTGGAAAGCTCTAGCCAAGATTTGATGTGAGTTTTTTTCAACAATGGCTTTCTTTTTGCCTTTCTCCCATAAAAGCCAGTTTTGTGAAGCACCCGGGCTATTGTTGCTGTATGCACAGTGTCTCCCAGCTCAGCCATGGAAGACTGTAACTCCTTTAGAGTTGCCATAGGCCTCTTGGTGGCTTCCCTGACTAGTGCCCTTCTTGCCCGGATACTCAATTTTTGAGGACGGCCTATTCTAGACAGATTCACAGTTGTGCCATATTCTCTCCATTTCTTAATAATGGACTTTACTGTGCTCCAAGGAATATTCAATGCCTTGGAAATGTTTTTATATCCTACCCCTGATTGGTGCTTTTGAAGGACCTTATTCCGGATTTGCTTTGAATGTTCCTTCGTCTTCATGATGTAGTTTTTGTTAGGAAATGTACTAACCGACTGTGCGACCTGCCAGTGACAGGTGTATTTAACCTGAAATCATATGAAACACCTTAATTGCACACAGGTGTACTCCATTCAACTAATTATGTGACTTATAAAGACAATTGGTTGCACCAGAGCTTATTTAGGTGTGTCGTAGCAAAGGGGGTGAATACTTATGCAATCAATTGTTTTCTGTTTTATAATTATAATTAATTTAGAACAATTTGTAGATTTTATTTTTCGCTTTGACATTATGGACTTTTTTTGTGTTGATCAGTGGCAAAAACTACTAATTAAATCCATTTTGTAACACAATAAAATGTGTAAAAGTCCAAGGGGGGTGAATACTTTTGAGAGCCACTGTATCTATCGCTTAGTTACTAAATAACAGGAAGAAAAAGTAATTGTGACAAATGAAGCTTACATTTTTTATATTTTATATTTCCGTGCACGAGTATGGGGTGGCTGTATTTACCTTTCGCCAGCGTGGGACTGTCTACTGAGCTATGTAACCAAATTGGTCATGTGATATGAAAAGGCAGCCCTAAGTCTGCTAAGCCTGTTCATATAGATGCGAAGACCGGCCCTGGTCCTGTGCCACATAAAAATGCTGGCCTAAATCTAGGCCTGGCCCTGGGCTATCTTTTCTTTTTGGAGCGTTCAAATAGGAGAAAAAGCGGCCCTAAGGCGGCTCTGAGCTGCCTTAAATCGCAAGTGTGAATGGGGTCGAAGTGATCAAAATGAGAAAGATGTTTTTTATTTTTTGTTATGATCAGTTATTAACAGCCTACTCTTCTGCACACTGAAAAAATATTTATATTTAAATCTGTATGTATATGTTACGGTTGATGTCTGAATTTTGGCAAATCTCAGTTGTCGTCATTTACCAAGTAAAGCAGTAAATGTCTTACCGTTAAGCTTTGGTAAATCATAAGATTAACTGATAAATGTCTGAAAACCAATATATTGCTTCATAATTTCAGACATTTACCGTCTTATTTGGTAAATGTTGACAGTTACCACTAGAACTTCAGACTTACCACATTCTGACTTTTACTATAACATTAGATATATGCAAAAAAAAAAAAAAAAAAAAAAAAAAAAAAATTAAAAAATACTGCAAAGCTAGAAGATCATGAGACATTTTGAGGTTCTATTGTGCAAACACAGATCTAAACTTTCATAGCTCAATTGTAATGTACTCAGGAACATAGTTCATTGGTCTCCATTGCCCGCTGTTAATCACACATTTAAAACTACAGATCTACGTTTCCGGACAGTTTGAAAACTTGTCAAACCAAGATGAGGAAAATAACATCCCTTTCACATCCATTTTCATCTATAGTAGTCATTTTAGTCAGTTTAGCACCATAAGTTAATTTTTTATCTGCAAATATAGTTCAAATTAGGTACACACACAGTAACCAACAGGCACAATATACTTTTTATTTTGACTCCAAAACTCTCAGCAGCTGTTCACTTCAAAGGATTAGAGTACACAGGCTGTGTGTTTGCAGTGGGCCTGCAGTTCATCATGCATCCTGAAATGATGCTGGTGCACTGCTTGAAATAAGTATGATTGTGTGGAAACCCAGGAGCTCGGTAGCAGAGAGGACAAGGGCCAGCTATTATAACTGCATATACACAATACAATGCTTAGCAATGCATTACAGTTGTATTTATTTAAAAGTGTCGCATTCCATATAATCCACAGCAGCAATGCAGTCACATTCCATATAATATAAACACAGTTTCAGTACTTCCCAATATAAGCTGGTAGGATATTTAACATAATGGAAATAATTAATGCCCCTGTTTCACTTCATTTCTGACTCTCAAGGTTTCATGGATTGGCCAGCACTAACCAAAGTCATGCCAACACCCAGAGTGAACTCTGTTTTGCTTTTCTAAAAATTGGACCCAAACCATTGCTAATTACTTTGTTATTATTGAAAACAGTATAAATATGTCATAAACATGTATGTATAGTAATCTTAGTCTCCAGATTTAAGTTTTGAAATCCCAATGATGACAAACTGTAAGAGACCAGAAATCAAATGTTTTGTCAAAATTAACAATCCCTAAGAGGTTCTGTTGGAAAGTGCAGCCAGTGGCTGGTGTTATTGTGCAGAGAAACACTCAGGAACAGCTGAAGTTTGGTGCAAAACCAAATCATATTTATTTAAGAACTCAAGAGGAAAAAACACCTAAATTGTACTTTTTCGTACGTTGCAACCCCAGACTTTGGTTTTAAAGTATATATATATAGATATATATATATAGATATATATATATATATATATATATATATATATATACACACACCACACACACGCAGGCCGTTTTTGGGGAGGGGTCTGACCAACTTGAAGTATCCACTAATAGAAAAATAAAATTTGGTTTGTGAACATATTGTACACATTGTTTAAAAATGAATAAAAAAAATGATTTATACTAAAGTAATACAAAAATGACTACAAAAGATTTAGAAGTGAGTAGTTTTTCGAGATTTATGATTATCACTTCTAAATCTTTTGTAGTCATTTTTGTATTACTTTAGTATAAATACATGTTAATTTGGATTCATATGTTGTTTTTTTCTGACTTTATGTGAACGAAAAGACACACATTTGCTCGTTTTCCCATTGGAAATAGTGATATTTTGAAATATCACTGTCCTAGTCACAAAAGCAAAGTTTGTGGGGCATAATAGCCATTTTCGATACAGGCATAAGCAATTAGGAAACAACATTTACTACCCAGGAACAAAAATTGTGTTACATAGTGTAATCATAAATAAATACAAACAATTAAAAAAATCAAACATAATCAATGAAAACCTAAATAATCATTAACAAGCACGAGCATTAGAACTACAGCTCAGTTAACCCCCTCTTTACATTCTCAATGGTACTGCCCTGACTACTCGAAGTAAGTACCCAGGGAAGTTATTAAAATATTCCCTCCACAAGATGGCACTTTCCCCACTTCTCGCAACAAAATGGAGGACCTCACCACAACAGCCCACGCAGTGCCTACGAAGGTACCATGAAATTTTCCTGTCAGGACAATTGAGGAAGTCAGCACCTCCTGTCACTTTTTTTAAATAAAGTAACAAAAACTCTTATTCACTGCCAAACATGAACTACTTTAGATGCGTAATGGCTGCAGTATACGACAGTGACCTTAGATTTAGGGTTTCAGTGTTGGAAGAGGATTATTTATTGTTTTATTAACAATAATATGATAACCACTCAGAGTGCAGTGGCCTGACAGGACCATTTGGTGGTACCTTTATAAAGACAGCACACCCTGCTCCAGGTAGGCCAAACTATGCATACAAACAAATGCATAATAAAATAATTTTGGTTTTTTTATGTTACCTTAGCAATAGTTATTGCAATACGTTGTCTTGGAAGTGTACACCCTTCCAGTATAACTACATGTACAGAACATTTACTGAAAATGTGTTTAGTTTTTCAGGACCCTCTCAACAACAGGCATATGGATCCTACACAACAGGTACTTGATTTTTCTCTCTCGCTCTTGTTAGACACAGTTAATACAGTATATAAACAATTAAAGGAAAGTCTTTGCAGTCCATTGCCAGATCCACAATGTGAGGGCCTAACCTCAGAGGTTCATTGTGAAATGTACTGCCCTACAGCTTATTATTGTATATTTAATTTTTAATGCAAAGTTAGGAAATGTATTAACCTATTCATGTTAACCAATAGTTTAGCCAAATACTGATGAACATCACCCTGCTCTTGAAAATGATCACATACCGCTTAACAAGCTGTGCGTCTAGTCTTCCCTTGACCAGAACGCTGCTATATCAGGACTGCCAGCAACTCAGCTGTTTCACTTTTTTAACCTGTGATTAAAGGCAATCCCCTAAACGTTTCTTTTTTTTCCCCCAGTCTGATCTTTTAAAGACATTTTAATTTATTTTCTTGGTTGTTTTATGGGTTTTATTTTTAACTTTTTAGGGCGAGCTGTGGGACGTATTTGTAGTGGCCACAGAAACAAGACTCTTCAAGGTAATTTTATCTAGAGTTTTATTTTATTTGTGCTTAATGGATGGTGCGCCTAATTTTATGTATGTATTTGTTGCATTATAGGAGTTGCACAGTCATTGTTTCTTATACCCTACCTTTCTTTTTTCATGTTACTGATTGTTCTTCTTGTAACAAATGTACTGTGTATTGCAAAATGAATTTATGGCCAGCAAATGGAGCATTCTGTATAAGCTAGAAATGCTATTGTTATGTTTTGTGTGGCTTGCCATAGAAGAAAGCTTAGTGAATTATGGGATGGCTGAAGCCATCTTGTTACATTGTTGTTCTGTTATAGTAAGCAAATAAAGAAGTTGCAGTGAATTTACATCTGTGCCTCGTGTCTGCTGAATCCGTAATATAAAATACTATACATTATTGTAGGGTGGTAGAACTAAATTTTAGATTTCAACATACGGATGCCAAGTGTAAAAAAAAAAAAAAAAGCACGAATATTTACTGGTGTTTTATTCCGGGTTTAACCTAAGTCACATCATTTCTCCTAGATTTATCAAAAAAAAAAAAAAAACATGTTGTGACAGGAAATGGCTTTGCGGTGACTCAGACCAGAAGAAGGAAGCACAATAAAGGTATCTGCAGTTTCAACAAAACGCTTAAATACTTAAACAAAAGAAACACTGCTCACAAAGCACAGAAACAAAAACAAATCACAAACACAAATAATAACCGTTAAGGTCTGGCTGGGCAGTAGCCTTCACGGATCCTTTAAGCGTTTTTAGCTTTGTTTCCTCTCTCCACTCTCGTTCCACCTCTTGCACACCCCACCCAGAGTGCAGAGAGCTGCAGGTATTTATACAGGTGACCATCTCCTGATTAGCAACAACTGAATCACTTAATTAATTCAGGAGATGGCCACCTTCTGCACAGGTTTTTAATGTGGAGGGGGTTTCCCATCCATGCTGCAGAACAATAAAAAAACACAGGGCGGTTCGCCATCATACAATAAATATATACACAAATGCAATACAATAAATCATAAAACAAACAACTACAATAAATAAATCATAATACATAAATAACACAGGGGCGGAGGGGGAGACCCCGTTCTAAAAATAAATAAGCAAAATACATTTAAGCAGGGCTTTCCTACCGCCCTGCTACACATGTATTAAGCTAAATCAGATTTAGCTTAATACATAAATGTTAACAAAAACATAGTTAAAAGTTTTGCAATGTGTACTTTGATATAATTTATAAATATTGAAAATAAGTATCAGAAATGCAACATTTAAGGGGTGATGCAAGTATAGGCACAGTGCAAATAATTGCAGATGCAGAATACAGATTGCATTGCGGACAGGCAATTATTTTGCACTGCGCACTATGTAAGCTTAAGAGCAATGCAAATTACTCAACATGCACAAATAATGATCCACAATTATGATAATGAGGGTCTCAGTGACAGCATCGGTCTGTTTAGCGGCTGCACGTGCTGTACAGAAAGCAATAGTTGCTGTATGACATTTGTGGAGAACTGTGGCAAAGTGTCACGCCTCTGTGCTATTTATTTGTGTTTTATGTTATATGTAATGTGTTAATGTTGGTGTATAGTCATTGGTACACTGGATATAATATGGGTTACGAGCACAAGTCTTTAAAATGTATATTTGTATTTAGGCATGGGAATTGCAAAGCACTTCACGCGCAGGTAAAATGTAATAATATGTGAGCATGGGGAATTGCACTTAATTAATTCACGTGAGGTTGTACCGAGACTCCAACTGAATGAATGAAACATAAAAGCAGCATGTTTTCACTCACTCAGGGTTGTGTGTTCAGGAAGTGGAGAACGGGTGAGAGAGAGAGAGAGGAGATGAGAGGTAATTTAAAGTAAAGCCAATTGCTACGAGTGCTTGAGGGCCAGAACTCTACTTGTGTGTTTAGCATTCGTCCACTTGTTTTGTTTGTCTGTTTATTTTGGCTACCAGTGCCATGTCCTGTGTTTTGTTTGTCTGTCAAACCTTTTATTTTCTGTTTCATTCATTATTAAATGCTAAGCACAACCAACCACTCAGCTTCACCAAACTCCATGTCTCTGTTCTGTGTTGGTCCCTGTTTCTGGGCTTGTGTTTTCCCACTACAGCCGTCTTTGTGACAATCATGAAAATACAAACAAACAAAAAAATGTCAGCGGAAGGGCAGCAAAGCACTCTTGGCGCACAGAAAAGCCTCAGCCGACATCAGTTATGTTAGTATCCTTAGGAAACTATATAGATATAACTAGATATATATAACTAGAAAAGGTGGATTGGACTATCCCTCCAGACATTCCAACTGTGGTCTGAAAGGAACCAGAAACTAAGTAGTGCAGAAAACACAGCAGTTTCGCATGTGCAGGGATAGCTGTTCCTAGGTTGATGCTGTCTTGCTCATCCCTCAGCTATGATGTCAAGGATGACTTGCAGAGTGAGTTGATAACTCTTTAGCACCACTTCCTCCTGCATACCAAACAAAGTGCCCCTGGGATTTAATATGCAGGATCTTCTTCGTCTCGCTCTTCCCATCCGTGTTCCTGTCTCTCCTCAACAAGAGCCAAGTGTTGCCGCATCAGGAAGTACACCACAGCAGCCATCCTGAAGCCAATGAGGGGTCTTTGCAGTTGTGTGCTTTTATACCGCTCTTAGTTACTTGCTTCTACAGTGGTTTGCACCTTGTAAGAAGTGGTGTAAAGTTTTAGATGATCAGCAGTTACGTAAGTGCAAGGCAAAATCCTTCTATCACATTATAACACTTGTGCCTGTTTACTATCCAGATCGCGCCTAATTCCATACTCCTTTCTTCCATTGAATGTATTTCAATATCATTTTAATGGATTAATGATGGAAAATTGCAAATTTGAGAGCGGGTGCAGAACGCCAGGTGAACACCATATGCCGCATTTTTAGCGGCTGGTAAAATCAGGCTTTACGGCAGCATTATGGGGGTTTTGCATCCACAAATTACTTTGTGCATATCCTTACATCACTCCCTTAAAGTCAATATGCCTATTGACCCTTAGTGGTCAAGCGGTCACAAGCGGTCCTCACCGCTTGTCAGGCACGTCAGGTCCAATTTATTTTCACATGTGCTGTTTATTTTACACGCACTGTTTTAAAAGATTTATTTTTTTCCAGAGTAAAACAGGTTTAAAAGGCATTGCATAGCAAAGGACACTCAGTACTGCATCTCTAGCCAAGCCCCACTCCTTGTTCACTGTATTTTTCACATACCTCTTCATAGACGTGCATACTGATAAATCCTCTCCTGATCATTAATTTTAACACCAAACTCCTCAATAATGCTATCCAAGTCATTATTAGTATAACATCTCAAAAAGCTCTTTTAATGTCAGTGTTATCTCTGTGGTGTGTGTATTGCTCAGATATGCCCTTATTTTATTTTTTATTTTTTTTCGGCTTCTCTTGGCTCCTATCAGTCTCACTTGGCCATTAAAAGGTTTTCTTGGCTTTTTCCGGAGAAAAAGAAAAAACGACTAGAGACCTGTGCTTGACGTCTTTCTGATGATGTCGGACAGGTTCCGACATAGGACTGGAAAGGAAAATTGTAATGTCGGACCTGGTAGGACATAGGGTTAAATCTGGAAAATGCTTCAGTCTTTAAATCTTTTTTTACACGTGGCAAGTCAACATTTAGCTGACAAGTTAAATCTGGGAATCTAACAAATAAATCTGTGATAAAATACATGGAGCTTAAATCTTTATTTTACATTTGGCAGCAACATTTAGCAAACAAATAAATCAGAAATACATGCATTGTAAAGTTAGTTCAGTCTTTGCCGTTTGCAATTAAATCTGGAAAAATAAATCTGTTTCTTGCAAAATAAATATTTATTTTCCCAGCTAAATCTGAAGCTAACATGCAAATGAGTCCCTGTCCATTTTGACAGGCACTCTATGCATTGAGGAGGCGGGGAGGCAGCGGAGCAGTGCTGCCAATTGGGCTGCTTTTCATTTCATTTTGTCGGAGAGAATGATAGTAGGCGGAATGTCTTTTTAGTTGTGTGAATATGAATACAGAAATATCAACACTATCG
Source organism: Polyodon spathula (assembly GCF_017654505.1). NCBI lineage: Eukaryota > Metazoa > Chordata > Actinopteri > Acipenseriformes > Polyodontidae > Polyodon > Polyodon spathula. The sequence goes on from NC_054552.1 coordinate 11,201,177, forward strand.
ATAAAAAATATTCTAAACTAGATGGTGGTTTTAAATTGAAAACTTGAAGTTTACAAGCAAGTTCAGTGTACAAGCAAGTCTGCCAAAATTATCCCTCTCACTGTGGGCAGACTGGCAAGGATGGCATGGGCACAGCAGTTCTGCCAGTTCACTTACTGCAGATATATGCGTATGTCACTTTTAAAGGCATGAGTTTTGTTTACTGTATATCAAAACACAATTATTAAACCCTTGCTTAAAATGTGATGTATGGTCTATTTAAGAAATATATTCTTATCCATGTGCTGGATGTTTTATTTGTAATTTCATTTTTGAGGTTAGAATCCCCTCTATCAGAGGCAGCACTGGGTAAAACTCGTTCTGCCTCAACCTCAATCATCGCTGTAAAATGACTTACTTGCAAATTTTCCAAGGGCGGATCATATTTCCACTCACATATCTAAAATGCCATCCATGATAGGCTCTGGGTTTAAATGATGATACATTATAGACATCTTTAACAGCAAATAGCATAAATCTTACTTCAGCCCTGATTGGTTTAGGTTTTGAAATCTCAGAGTAAAGGAAATAAATTGTTTTTTTCACCTTTATGTATGTCCTGCGTTCAAGGGCCTACACAGTCAGCTTAGACTGACTACTTTTCATTAATGATACAAACATGAATCAAAGTCGACAAAAAACGAAAAAATAAGTTTGAAAAAGGGGCTGAATTTTGACCAGACTGAGTTTTGAGATTACCCAAAGTTACTACAAGCAAAAAGATAAATACATAGTATGTTTTGTTTTTTTTTCAATTACTATACTTAAATGTGTATTTTTGACTAAATATTACTATTTTGATAACATTTTTACCAGTTTGAAAACGCTTTTATATATGATTGTAAATATGATTGTTTATGTTTAACTGAGTATTTATACTTCTCAATAATGCAGAAAGTTCATGCAAAGTTTATGCTCAGCACCAAACACTCTGAGCAGAACTCTCCATAGAGGCAGAATCGTCTGACCTAATTATTGCCTCCCTCAATATAACAAAGTGATGACGAGTAAGACGGTTGCTGTAAGGGGAAGGCAAAAGTGAAATGCCTTATAGGACCCATGTAGTGGCACCGAGAGCCTGCTTGGGTCAGAAAGCTTGAAGGGTGGTGCACTCAGCAGCATCTGAAGGACAGAGAACTACGTAGTTAATTAGGAGAAGGATTTTTCTCTGAGTACTTTGTAGTGCAAATGCTATTGCAGATGATAAGGTCACAACTTTTTGTGAGGGGAAGCAAAAACCTTACATTTGTTACGAAGTTTGGCAAATCCTGATAAACCAGGCACAAAATCTTATGAAGAAATAGTGCGAGTGGTCCAGGCACACTTTTCCCTGAAGCTGTTAGTGATTGCAGAGAGATTTTGGTTTCGTAAAAGGAACCAAGAGGAAGGAGAAAAAAAATATTAATTTGTAGCAGCACTGTGAATTTGATGCTGTGTTGAAAGAAACCCTTTGTGACAGGCTGGTCTGTGGTCTATGTAGTGAGGTGATACAAAAGCGCTTATTGATAGAGTCTAACCTCAACCTACAGAAGGCTATAGAAATTGCAGTTTCATGGAACTGGCAGTGAGGGAAGCTTAAGAGCAGAGTGCATCAATCAAAGTACGTGTAGTTACGGGAGGGTTTCTAAACAAGACAGCGGGGAGTCAAGAATGTTATTGCAGTGGAAATACCAGTGACCATGCTTCAGAGTGTTGGTGTAAAGACCTGGTATGTAGGCAATGTGTCAAAAAGGGACACATTGAGCGTGCCTGTAAAAAGAAGGAAGTAACAAATAAAATAGGCAAACAAGAAAAAAAAAACATGAGTTTGGCACAGCAAGGAAGAACTCTGTGTTCTGTACAGCAGGATCAGGATGAACAGAGTGACATTGCATATTGGCCATGGCAGGGGCATCACATGGCTATTGGGTCACCCACTGAAAATGGAAATGGATACAGGAGTGGTGTTATCACTGGTGTCAGATACTGTGCACAGTGAGAAACATCAGCATCCTTCCCTACAGTCGTCCAAGACATATATGAGAGAATCTGTACCATTGAGGTGCACCAAGATCTTAATGGACAGGCTGCCAAATTCCCACTATTTGTGGTGAAAGGCAATGATCCAGCTTTACTAGGTCGCTCGTGGCTTCAGAAGATCCGTCTGAATTAACAAGAAGTGCATATGATGGCGAAAGAAGAAACGGGTCTGGCCACTTTATTGAAGAAACATGCTTCTGTTTTTCAAAGTAATTTGGGAAGCATGAAAGGAATCATTGTCAAACTGACCATCAAGCCGGACAGTAAACCAAAATGTCTGAAGGCCAGAATGGTGCCAATACGCCATGTTTGCTGACGTTCCGGTCTTAGCCGATCTAGTTAATGCGTACTCTGTCGTTTCAACTCGACTAGATCCTGGCCGACCAGTTCTACCCCTAGGACCATGGAACAGATCCTTTGAAATACTAGTCCTTTAACTGGTGCTTCGAGATCTTAAATTTCCCCTCCAATGGTAATTGTTTCTAATTCTCAGACGCTCGAACTGGGAAATTATTCAATCAGTCTATATATAACAAACAGTCAATTATTTAAATTTTATTTAAAAATTCATCATTAAATATATTTAGATCATCTGTTTTACGAAAGCTGTCATACTGCGATCTATCCCTTACACTTATAGCAACATCTCATCATATACAGTGGCTCTCAAAAGTATTCACCCTCCTCATACTTTTCCACATTTTATTGTGTTACAACATGGAATCAAAATTGATTTAATCAGGAGTTTTTGCCACTGATCAACACAAACAACATCCATAATATCAAAGTGAGAAATAAAAACTACAAATTGTTCTAAATTAATTACAAATAAAAAACAGAAAATAATTAATTGCATAAGTATTCACCCCCTTGAGTCAATATTTGGTAGAGGGACCTTTGGCAGCACTTATAGCCATGAGTCTATTTGAATAAGTCTCACCGGTCTTGCACATCTGGACACTGCAGTTTTTGCCCATTCTTCTTTACAAAATTGCTCAAGCTCCGTCAAGTTGGATGAGGACCTTTGGTGAACAGTAATTTTCTTTCCACATATTCTCAATTGGATTGAGGTCCGGGCTTTGACTGGGCCACTCCAGGACACTGACCTTTTTGTTTTTAAGCCACTCCAATGTGACTTTGGCTGTATGCTTGGGGTCATTGTCCTGCTGGAAGATGAATCTTCTCCCATGGCCCAGGTAGCCTGTGATATTAATGTGTTTCTATTTGTGTAACAAACATTAACTATCAAAATGTGTTACATAGTTAACGTTATTTTACATTTCTGGAGATGTTCTTGTTTTGGGAAGCACTACTGTATGGACAGGTATCCAAGCAGTTTTCCAAAGATTAAGCATGAGTTTTAGTCATGGAAAAAATTGAGCTCCATGCTACGATTACCAACTAGGCCACTGTGCACATAAATCACATGATGTACTTGAAAAATGTTGCTTATACAGTATTATTACTTTCTATTATGCTCTTCGTTGTTTCATTTATTTTTACATACAGTACTTTGTACAATTAGGACAGAAAAAAAAAACGAACAAGGGACTGGTTATCATCATGCATGTATTTCAATTACAAGTTTGGGAAGAAACAATACATTAATTAGTTAACTAAAGAGTTAATGTCTTTGCTAAACCGTGGTAAATAACTGTAGTTCAATACCAACCAAGATAACTATTGTAAGAAAGAGAGATCATACAGTATATGTAGGCTGTTGTATATCAGCATGTTTTTAAAAATGGTAAATTCCTGTAGTGCAACATGTAAGATATGTAATGAGCAATCATTTCTATCCAAGCATACATTTTTCATTTCTGTATTTGTCCTATCTACAGAGGATTTGCCAGGGTCCTTTTTTTAACACTGTACAAATCTTATTTTTTTTAAATACCCAACCTGAGAACATGACACAATTCCTTTCTAAAACAAAACTTTCACCTGGCTATTTGTGATTAATTTTCTTCACCCTACCCTAATTTAAAAACCACAACCCTAAACCTAGAACCTTTTATAAATAAACATAATTGTATGTGTAACAAACAATGTTAATGCTTAAGACATGCAGACAAAACAATGTCCTGTAGATACCATTTTTTTTTTTTAACTGGCAGTGGTAGGCCTACGTTTTGCCACGTCTAAACTACAGTAAAGTTACAGCTATACCAATATTAAAATGTAAAAATATGACACCGTCATTCTAATTATGGATGCAGCATGTCATTAGATTATATTACTGAAACATTTGAATTCTGATTAAAGAGTGACAACATTTTGATGTGTAAAATAATTTAATATATAAATAAATCTCTGCAATCATACATAAACTACATCTGATTGACAACAATGTTATAGAAACATAAAAAGACAGGGGTTTAAAACAATTTACCATGTAAAGAGTCTTCGAAAAGAAAGTGGCACGAACACGTACCAACATACACAGTCATAAAATAAAACAAATAAAACAATCAGATAAAAATAAAAAGCCATGCAGTGAACCTCCCTTTTAATGTATAGCGCCGCCTTACTTTTGTCTAGTTTTGCATGACTGCGCTTGCTCGATCAACTTATTTCCCGGTCAACTTATTTCTTACGACACCGGTCACCCTTAGTGAATGGGCAACTCCTATTGTTCCAGTACCAAAGAAAGATGGCTCCATTAGAATCTGTGGGGATTTTAAGGTTACTATTAATCCAATATTGTGTGCAGAACAATACCCAATTCCCTTCTTGATGACCTCTTTGCTGGACTTGCTATCGGGCAGAAGTTCAGCAAGATTGATCTGTGTCAGGCATACCTACAGATGAATATTGATGAGAAGTCACAGGAACTGCTGACCACTGTGACACAAAGAAGTTTATCAATATTGCTACCTACCTCATGGGATAATGTTTTCTTAGCTTTGTTCCAAAGAGCCGTGGACAAGATCTTGAGTTGATTACCAGGGGTCCAGTGATAGGTTCCACTTTACAAAGACTGGAAAAGTATGGCTTACTAGTTCAAAAGACAATTGTGACCTCTGTTGAATACAATGGGCATATGATTGACTCCACTGGTCTCCATAAGGCTCCCTCAGAGGTCAATGCTATAATAGAGGCTACAGCTCCTCAGAACATGAGCCAGTCATGTTCTTTCCTGTGGCTACTTAATTACTAAGGGTGATTTATTTATCTTTTAGCTACAATTCTGAAACCTTTACCTTGGCTCCTATATCAGAACAAGACCTGGAAGTGGACACAAGACTGTGATATAGCATTTAGGAAGGTTAAAGAATCATTGCTAAATTCAGAGGTCTTAACACATTTTCATCCTTCGTAACCTTGACTTGTGATGGATCTCCTTATGGTGGGAGCAGTTGTGTCTCAGTTTATGCCTTCAGGAGAAGAGAAGGCAATTGCTGTTGCATCACAGACGTTAAGCAAATCAGGTAGTAACTATGCCCAAATAGAACGTGAAGCACTGGGAATCACATTTGTCATCCGTAAATTTTACCAGTACTTGTTTGGATGGAGCTTTACACTTCTGACAGATCATCCTCCTCTCACTTACATGTCTGGACCACACAGGAATTTCATCATTAGCTGCAAGTAGGATGCAACATTTGGCTTTATTGTATCTGCTCACACATATGATATCAAGTACCGGAGATCCACATTGCATGGCAACACAGATGGTCTTTCTAGACTGCAATGACAAGTTAGCCAGAAGAACATTCCTTCAAAGGAAGTTTTCTATTTTGGACAAGTAGCGAATACACCTATAACTTCTACCCAAGTATGGAAGTGTACACGAAATCCAGATATGGACCTGGTGATGCATGGGAAGTCTCCAGGAAACTCCTACGGTTTCACCAGATATGTAAATGTAATCCAATACATTTATGCAAATATTTTAACTAGAACATGCACTCTTTCACATTCTTATGAGGTTACAAGTAAGTGGTCACAAGTAACTTTATCATTAATTTTACAGAAGGGAGTGGGTAAAAAGTGGACCAAAACTAAACTAAAAAAATGTGAAACATCTTGAAAACTATACCAAATGATTGCTCTGTGAGTATAGTCTCCATGTTAAAAAGAATTATCATTATATGAGTTTCATATTTTTTAAATACATTAACCCTTTGCGGTCCTATGTCAGACCATCTCCGACATTACAATTTTCCCTTTCCAGTCCAATGTTGGACCCTGTCCGACATCATCAAAGACGTAAAGCACAGGTCTCTAGTTTTTTCTCCGGAAAAAGCAGAGAAAACCTTTCAATGGCCGCGTTAGACAGATAGGAGCCGAATGAAGCTGAAAAAAAGGCGTATCTGATAAACCCATGCACCACATTTGAGATGTTATAGTAATAAAATAATGACTTGGATCGCATTATTGAGGAGTTTGGTGATAAAACGAGTGATCAGGAGAGGATTTATCATTATGCATGTCTATAAACAGTATTGCATGTGCTTTTGTGATTCAGTGCCTTTTAAACTTGTTTTACTCTGAAAAAATATAATTTAAACAACACGTGTGAAAATAAATTGGACCTGACGTGCCTGACAAGCTCTGAATAAATGGACCGCTAAGGGTTAAAATGCTTCCAGACCAAGTCAAAACTGCCCAGGTGGGGCTTTAAAACAATATGAAAAGTCTTACAAACTACCCCACGATTACGCCATCTCTATAGCAATCATGCCAACAGTCCCTATATGGTTGGGACAGTCCCAATTTTCCGATGCATAGGAAGAAAATCCTGATATTTGTCCTTGGAAATTCTTCACAGCTATAAGGTAAATTTAAGTGAAAAACAAATCCCTTTTCATTCTTTAAATTAGTATTATTGGAAACAATCAATCATGATCAGAATTCTCTGGAAAGTACAGCGAAGGCTTACAGCACATGTGGTAAAAGCCAACATGTTTTGAGGGTGTGGCAAGCACTTGCCCAGAGCTCTTTAAAGTAGTATAAAAACACATCACACTTTCCAGCTGAGAGTGCTATTTATAGGACTGCTAGTAACATATCTACATTAAACATACAGAATAGTATTGTCAAGGCTGACATCTTAAAATAAATATTTCCAGACAAATCAAAGGAAATATATATATTTTTAATAATATGGGGGGGGGGGGGGCAAAGCATGACTATTATAAAACTGATTTTCCCAGAAATGTTTCCATGTGTTTAGTATCACACGTAATCTGTTCCACAGAAGTATGAGTATATTCTGACATGGTAGCAATCAAAATATAGCACTACCTGGTCTGTGCATATGTGTGTGTACTGTTAATATTTTTTTTTTTTTTTTTTTTGTAAATGCATAGGCATATCCGGTAGTTAACCCAATTTGCCTTAGTGGAATGGTTTGAGTTAGAGTTCAATTTTAATTACAGTAATTATTCGAAAATGAACATCCTTACAAAGGAATTTTGGGAAGAACAAAATTAACGTATTCATATATATATATATATATATATATATATATATATATATATATATATATATATATACACAGTGCCTATAGAAAGTCTACACCCCCTTTCAAAATGTTCACCTTTTGTTGCCTTATAGCCTGAAATTAAAATGCATTAAAACAGTTTTTTTTTTTTAATTTGTCTACATCACAACTTCCAAGTGAAAAAAAAGATTCTAGAAATTTGTAGAAAATTAATTAAAAGTAAAAACTGAAATAGCTTGGTTGGGTAAGTGTCCACCCCCCTAGCAATCCTAAATTAGCTCAGGTGTAACCATTGACTTTCAAAATCACACACCAAGTTAAGTGGCCTCCACCTGTTTTAAATTGTAGTGAATCACATGAATTCAGGATAAATTCAGCAGTTCCTGTAGGTTCCCTCTGCTGGGTAGTGCATTTCAAAGCAAACACTTAACCATGAGCACCAAGGTGCTTTCAAAAGAACTCTGGGACAAAGTTGTTGAAAGGCACAGATCAGGGTATAAAAAAAAATCAAAGGCCTTGGATATCCTTTGGAGCACCGTCAAGACGATTATTGAGAAGTGGAAGGTGTATGGCACCACCAAGACCCTGCCTAGATCAGGCCGTCCCTCCAAACTGGATGACCAAGCAAGAAGGAGACTGAACAGAGAGGCTACCAAGAGGACAATGGCAACTTTACAAGAGCAACAGGCTTTTATGTCCAATACTGGTCAAAGTGTGCATGTGACAACAATATCCCAAGCACTCCACAAATCTGGCCTGTATGGTAGGGTGGCAAGAAGGAATCCATTACTCAAGAAAGCCCACCTTGAATCCTGTCTGAAGTATGCAAAAAAACACTCCAGAGATTCTGTAGCCATGTGGCAAAAAGTTTTGTGGTCTGACGAAACTAAAATGGAACTTTTTGGCCTAAATGCAAAGCGTTATGTTTGGCACAAACCCAACACACTGCATTACCCAAAGAACACCATCCCTACTGTGAAGCATGGTGGTGGCAGCATCATGTTAAGGAAATGTTTCTCATCGGCAGGGACTGGGACACTTGTCAGGAAGGAAGGGAAAATGAATGGAGCAAAGTATAGAGAAGTCTTTGAGGAAAACCTGCTGCCCTTTGCAGAAAAGCTGAAACTGGGATGGAAGTTCACCTTTGAGCATGACAACGACTTGAAGCATAAAGCAAAAGCTACACTGGAGTGGCTAAGGAACAAAAAGGTAAATGTCCTTGAGTGGCCCAGTCAGAGCCTCGACCTAAATCCAATAAAAAATATGTGGCATGACTTGAAGATTGCTCTCCATCAATGCTCTCCAAGGAACTTGACAGAGCTTGAACAGTTTTGTAAAGAACAATGGTCAAAAATTGGCAAATCTAGGTGTGCGAGGTTAGTAGAGACCTATCCCAACAGACTCACAGCTGTAATTGCTGCCAAAGGTGCTTTCACCGAGTATTAACTTAGTGGGGTGGAGACCAGTTATGATCTTTGAGTTTTGTATTTTTAATAATTTTCTCAATAAAACCTTTTTCCCCTTAACAGTGTGGAGTATGGTGTGTAGATAAGTGGAAAAAAATCATCATTTAAATGCATGAAACTCTGAGGCACTGATACAACAAAATGTGAAAAAAGTTCAAGAGGGTGTAGACTTTCTATAGTCACTGTATATAGGCAAATGCTGTATATAAACACAAACACTGACTTTATTAAAAGTATTATGGTATAAGTAGAACTTCAGTGGGTTATGAGTCCATCCACACTTTGTTGAATACCTTCTGTATAGAAAGGTACTTTGTCATTTATCCGCAATATATACACTGTCTAAAATGCTATTGAATCTGTCAGTGTTGGACTACAGGTTTGGGCTCAACCCTTGGTAAGATAGCAAATTACTTATTGAAGGATCACCTGTTTATAGCGAGCACATCATTTTAAAAAACTATGTACCGGGACTGGTTTCAAGTTTTACAGTTAAGCCATTCTTGAATGTATTTAAGAATGGTTTAACTGTAGCAGACTATAGATTTGTTCCTATTTTGTACGTATGTGGCTCTATTTTTCATGGTCTTGAAATGATAAGGTTAGCAAGGTCAAGAACATGCTATAATTAAAACAAAAATCATACATTTTTCATATTTTATTGCTTTACTGTTAAAGTACATCTACTTTCCTATTGAATGTCCCCCATACTGGGATATTTACAGTGCCTTGAAAAAGTATTCAGCCGCTATCCCTTTTTTCACATTTAAGAGTCTCAGAATCAGAATTTGAAACAGATTAAATTAGCATTTTTTCCCACTGATCTAAAAAGCCTTGAGCACCATGTCAAATCAAAAGAATAATTCCAAAGGCTTTCAACTATTTACTAAAAACGAAAATCGGAAATGATCAGATTTAAAAAGTATTCATGATCAGATTTAAAAAGTATTCATGATCAGATTTAAAAAGTATTCATACCCTTTGTAATTGCAAGCTTAAATTCGCTCAGGTGCAATATATTACCTCAATTTGTTGATGGACTCCACCTGTGTAAGAAATTAGTGGATCACCTGCTTTAAATTAATCTGAAAAGATTAGCCAAATTTTTATTTTGAGAGATTTGTATTTAACCACATTCTATGCTGTGCCAAACAGAATACTGAAGAAGAATTTTTAACATGGAGATCATTTGCCTATTAGTCATGAAACAATTTATATTGATATGTGAATTGAAACCCTGACACTGTAAGTTGATACTCATTTTATTTGACTTAAAGATGATGATATTATGGGTTATGTACTGTAAGGCTAAACAAATACAGAAGGTACATTGTAACCCAATATAAGCCAGTAAAATGTAATCCTAACTAAATTGCCTGCATGCTTTAGTATTTTAGTGGTAGACAAAATTTGATCCCAATTAAATGAATTGACATCACCTCAGTCCCTATTCATAATCATCACCATATGCAGTAGCACCCTATTCAGAAGCTAGTAAAAACATATATACTCTTAATCCATTAGGGTGACATAAAAAATACCAGTACACTATTACAGCAGTAAAGCCATGTCGGTATTTATTTGTTATAATAAGTCACAGAATTGCAGTATTGTATTGCTAAAGCATAGCAAACTATAGTAAAGCATAATAAAACATAAACAATCAATTACTGTAGTATTTATTTATTTATTGCTAAAGAATTCATCACAAAGGTGAAGCACTCATCAACAAATGACGAGGCGTGTCAAAAAAAATGAATTTTGGCAGCAGTAGGTATGTATTTTCTGAATTGCTTTTTTTTTTCACTCAGTTGCAATAGGTTATATCCCCTCTGTTTCCTTTTGATTTCTGCTGACTGTACGGTTTGATTCAGTTCTGAGCTGTTGGTTGTAGCATAAAACTAAAACTCTGGAGACTAACATGGATGTATATTTATAGTGACTTTACAGCTGCCTTCCTTCGGAAGCCTAAAAGTTCAGCAAAGGATTGTCAGAAAACCTACTGAACGAAGTGAAAAACAGGTATAACCCAAAACAGATGGGGAGGAAATTAATCAATGTTTAGCTCAAAATGTGTTTGCGTGCATATATTTAAGGAATAAACCTTCAGGCCTGTTAGTCAGGTGGCTGTTTTAAACATTTTTTGTAAGCACTGTTTTTTTCAAAGTCTGCAGTTCATGAAAAGTTTGTAGTTCGACTATTTTAGATAAACTTGGAAGTTTACTTATATTCTTTGGAGTAATGTTCAAGCCAGTATATCTGTTGCCTGCACATTGTCTTTTGTGACAAGGTGTTCAACAAGCCAGCAATGTGTTGCCCAGTTTTGACCGATGCACTATTTTTCTGACAAGGTGACAGAAATATGCTCAATACCAGCCAACCACGTTTGACAGTAGTATCACATGGTAATAAAACAGACAATAAGGATGATTTGATATTAAGATTAATAGATTTGTTTTGCTGAAAAAAATTTGGCATCAAAGCAGTATTTTAAAAGAGAAATAAAAGTGTTACCCTTCAAAGGTTATGCAAGGAACTGGGGGAATTATTCTCTGATAAATAAAATATTAACTTATTTAAATCTTGATAGGTATCTGAGTCGTATTACATAATTGTATTGCAATTGTGGCTGAGGGAGTGTCACAGAGACGGCCGAAGTGGGCGGCGTCAGAACCAGGAAAGGTAATGCAATACACAAAACACAGGACGGATGAAATGAAGTGATGAAGACGCCTGTTGGCGCCGGTTTAATACAAAATAAAATGTTTACACAAACACGAAAAACACAGGACACGGCACTCTACGCCAAAATAAATAGACAAACGAAAACAGACTAAACTTAACAAAACGGTGCACGGACAGACACTGACAAACACGGTGAGCGGATACTTTCTCCTCTTATTATTATTATTATTATTATTATTACTACTGCTACTAATCTCTTCCGTCTCCAATCCCGTTCTCCGCTCACCGAACACCCAACCGCCAGTATGTGACAACGTGCATCTATATATACTATTGTGCTGGGATTCAATTACCAATTAATTATTCACTTGAATCCCAGCACGTGAATTAATAAAGTGCAATTCCCCGTGCTCACATATTACTACATTTTACTTGCACGTGAAGTGCTGTGCAATCCTCGTGCCTAAATACACATATACATTTTAAACACTCGTGTTACACAGACCCGTTTATATCCCGTGTACCAATGTCTATACACCAACATTTAAACACACCACACGCAACACATAACAGATAATATACACAGGGGCGGGCACTTTGTTACAGGGAGCTACTAATCTATTGTGCCGGCAGTATGAAAGCTGCTACCACCTTTAAGAAGCAGGAAGACCTGGGTTGCAAACACCAGCACTGCAAACATCAAACACACAGGGGGAAGAGGGGAGTCAGGAATATAGCAACCTTTTCTTTATAGAACATAGAGCAATTGATAAAACAAATCTATCATCACTTTGCTGTTATTTAACCCATACGACGGAGCCACCAACTAATACTAGCAATATAAAGTAAAACACCATATAAATACACACTTCCATTAATAAAGATAAGGTAATCAAAATACACACAGCAAACTATGAAAAACCTCAATAGTTAACATAACAAAATATATATTATAAAAACCCAATCATGAACATAATCCAAACCTCCCACTACTATCACACTCCATGTAAAATGCTTTTGCAACTAAGGATTTATAATATAAATATCACTGTGTTTGGAACTGCTAAGATGCAGGAAGGGGAGGGAAATTGCACTCAATTACTACATCAAATTATGCTTTTATATTTAGAGAAAAGTGTGTTAGCTCAATAACAGTACAGTAGAGTCAATTATCCGATCTTTGATAAACCATACTGTCTGATCAACCAAACACACTTGTAATCATGTGATTGTGTGGTGTATTACATACACAGCTTCTGCTTCTAAAATGGCTATGAGATTTAGTTGTCAAAAAAAGGACCAGCAGACTGAGGCAAATGAAAGTTACAGAATTATTCAGACCACCAAATCCTTAGATGGAGCATTGTGTGCTTTTCAATTGTTGCAGTTAAGCAAATTAAAAGTCACCTCATTTTTTTTTATTTTTCTTCTATTTCTTCAGTAACAAACTGTATCTATATGCAGGACTTTGAAGAGGTATGTGAAAAATACAGTGAACAAGGGGTGGGGCTTGGCTGGAGATGCAGTACTGAGTGTCCTTTGCAATTCAGTGCCTTTTAAACCTGTTTTCCTCTGAAAAAAAATGGCGTGTGTAAAATAAAGAACGCATGCAAAAATAAATTGGACCTGACGCGTCTGACAAGTGCTAAATAAATAGACTGCTAAAGGTTAACTGATCAACCAGTTCACTAAGGAGATCCATTCAGACTTTCAGCACCATGTGGCTAGGAGTCAGAGTAACACAGGAAGAACCAGTGTCATGGGTTAACACTGTGGCTGTGAACACCCTGCAAATGCAAGGAGAACAGGACACTAAATACGTTGTTGTAAATGGCAGCAAATGCTTGATGGCTTTCAACACAATATTGGGATATTCACATTTGTCCAGGATCCAAAGTTGCGACAGAAAAACCTCCACAAATTTCATTTTCATAGATCCGTCATAAGAAAGTTCTATGAGCTCATTTTCACAGGAACTAGATAGGTCAAGACTCTCGATCTCCATGGTAGAATGGAGTCGAATCCTCTCAACGTTTGATGTAGGATCGCCACAGAAATGCTCATCAAATTGAACTGCAAGAGCAGAGGTGGTTTAAATTCTTTATTCTTTTTTTTTTCAAAGCTGTGATTTTGTCATTGTGCTAAAAACTGTGACCTCGATGGCCTTGCAGTGATACATTGAGGTGGTTGAAGATATCTGCTAGGAAGCCAAGTTTTGCAAGCCACTCCGTGTCAACAGAATATTAAATCAGACTTTTTATCCATCAAAAAACAAATGCTTGTTACCCCTAAGGCTAAGGCCTCTTTGAGGGAAAAGTAGAATCTTTTGCTATGTGCAAAATCCGTTGACTTTCCCTGACTTTCTGCCTGTCATAGCGGCAGCAATATCAGTAGTAAATCCTGCACAGTTCTACCATTCCAATGCGTTTTCAACCATAAGTATCCAAAACCTTGAAAATCTCCTCAGCTGTTGTTTTTGTGGGGGGTTCTTCCGTAAAGAGCAAATCCTCATGCAAGTCACAACTGCAGCAGCAAAGTACATAAACAAGCAAAACTACAGATTTGTATGACTTCAATGGTGGTTTTAAGGAGAAAATAATAGTCCTACTTGCAAAACATTGAGCCCTAGAGCTAATGCTAGTTTCTTGGTATCATCTGACAGTAAACATTGTATTTTTTATTCTGATATCATTAGACATCATAAGATATTCATAGTGCCATTATCAATAGAAGCCATAGTTTAATTTAGTATGAGTCATAAGTATGCTTACATGATTATGACTCAGAACAAGGCAAAATTAATTCATTTAAGCTACTTTCTGTCCTAGACACGTGAATAACAATTTAAGAGATGCTTGTGCGGCAGCATTAGACAATAGAGTTGTTTCTGTCCCAGTACAATGTGTTGCTGCTGGTATTGCTAGGGACTGCATCTATGTTATACAGGAAGCATGGTTACACTCGGAGTGGCAATGTGAGAGACCACCCTCTTGTAGGGTGAGGGAGATTTTCAGTCTCCACTCCCTCCATAATTGAGCCACTTGTGTAAAACTTTACTGTTCACTGTAAGTGAAACTACTAAGCTATTTTCCATGGAACTGTGGGATTTGTTTCACTCTCAATTTTCCCTGATGTCCAATTATGTTCTCTTAGTGCAGAAATTCCCCACAGCAGTTCAGGAGACCAACCAAGTTGATTGGCTCTTTACACCCAGGAACTTGAGAGCTGATGTCAACAAGCCAATTGCCTCTGGTGGGGGGAGGCAAAAAGGCCAGCCCAGCAAATATCTGCTTGGGCTCACCAGACGATAGGGGCTGCAATCCCGGGATCCCGTATGCTAATTAAGCTCCCCATATCCCAAGATTTATAGAAGAGAATCACAGGTTTGTACCTTTTAAGGTCCAAGCTATTTCTGCCTGTTTTTTTTTTTTTTCTTTTTTTTTACTGTTGTTAGAACTGTAAAGGTTACAGGCACTTTGGCAGAGCAAAGCTCTGCCCTTTAAATTGGCAGGGATGGGGTTAACTTCCCCTACCTGCCTGGGTTTATTATGTTCAGGTGGCTGGGGTTGATTAGTTGATTAGGTTGATTAACGATCAATCAGCGCCCAGCCACCTGATATAAAAGGAGGCCTCTGCTTCTCATTTGGAGAGAGGGAGCTGAGGAAGCAGGTTGGTTTTTTTTGGTTGTTTGGAAAGTTTGAATCCAGTGAAGGTATTGCCCAGCCTGGAAATTGTTATTTTTGTAAGTTTTGCTTTTTGTCTTTCTTTGTGTTTAAATTGTTTTGTTTTTGCCCTTGTGCACGTTTATTTTGTGTTTATTTATAATAAAAGTATATTTGTTTGAACTGAAGTCTGTCTCTGGGCCTTTATCCACTCGCCAGCCTGCCACATTTGGTGTCAGAGTGGGATAGCGCCACCTAGAGGCTCAGAGCAGTATTTTTGTTTTGTTTTGTGGAATTTTTGGGATAAATTTTTTTTTTTTTAAAAAAAAATAAATAAATGGGAAAGAAGAGCAGACAGCGGCAAAGGCAGGAAAAGCAGCAGCAGCTGAAGAAATGTAAGCTGCTGCAGCCACCGCTGGAGGACCCGGCCAGCCTCTTCCCCTGGTGTGGGAAGGAGGACCATCGTTGGCGGTCCTGCCCAGACGTGCCACCGGCAAACTGGTGTGGCCGGTGTGAGGAGGATGGCCACAACTGGGCAGGATGCCCCTACAACCAGGCCCAGGAAGAGGTGCCGTGTTCACCCCGGGCATCAGGGGCCACCCCACTACCTCCAGCACCACCACCTTCACCACCTTCCCAGGAGATATGGGACTGGTTGATGCACCCTGAGGCAGACCTCGTCCACGATCTCCCCATAGTTATCAACACGCTGTGGCGTCGAGATGGGGAGAGGTGGGAACAGTGGGAGGAACAACACCACCCGGCCTCCTTCCCAGAGGTTGCCCTCATGGTGGTTAATTACCTGGCTGTACACATGGGAGATGCCCCGGTCACTCCAATAAAGAGGGGTGAGCCGCCTTCCCGAGAGCCAGAGAGGGGTGAGGAGCTGCCGTCCCCAGAGCCAGAGAGGGGTGAGGAGCTGCCGTCGCTCCCAGAGCCAGAGAGGGGTGAGGAGCTGCCGTCGCTCCCAGAGCCAGAGAGGGGTGAGGAGCTGCCGTCGCTCCCAGAGCCAGAGAGGGGTGAGGAGCTGCCGTCGTCCCCAGAGCAAGAGAGGGGTGAGGATCTGCCGTCGCTCCCAGAGCCAGAGAGGGGTGAGGATCTGCCGTCGCTCCCAGAGCCAGAGAGGGGTGAGGAGGATCTGCCGTCGCTCCCAGAGCCAGAGAGGGGTGAGGAGGATCTGCCGTCGCTCCCAGAGCCAGAGAGGGGTGAGGAGCTGCCGTCGTCCCCAGAGCCAGAGAGGGAGGAGGAGCTGCCGTCGTCCCCAGAGCCAGAGAGGGGTGAGGAGGAGCTGCCGTCGTCCCCAGAGCCAGAGAGGGGTGAGGAGGATCTGCCGTCGCTCCCAGAGCCAGAGAGGGGTGAGGAGCTGCCGTCGCTCCCAGAGCCAGAGAGGGGTGAGGAGCTGCCGTCGCTCCCAGAGCCAGAGAGGGGTGAGGAGCTGCCGTCGCCCCCAGAGCCAGAGAGGGGTGAGGATCTGCCGTCGTCCCCAGAGCCAGAGAGGGAGGAGGAGCCCCGTCGTCCCCAGAGCAAGAGAGGGGTGAGGAGCCTCCGTCGTCCCCAGAGCAAGAGAGGGGTGAGGAGCCTCCGTCGTCCCCAGAGCCAGAGAGGGAGGAGGATCTGCCGTCGCTCCCAGAGCCAGAGAGGGAGGAGGATCTGCCGTCGTCCCCAGAGCCAGAGAGGGAGGAGCAGCCGCCGCCACTCTGAGCCCGAGAGGGAGGAGCCGCCGTCGCTCTCAGAGCCCAGAGGGGAGGAGCTATGGCCCAAGGATGCCTGCCTTGCACCGCCCAGGGATGCCACGCCCGCTCCGCTCAGGGATGACACATTTGGATCGCCTGGGGTTGCCTGCTGCTCCGCATCGCTTGGGACTGCTGGTGTCTCCTTTTTGTTTTCTAGGGTTGCCGAGGGTCCTCTGCCGTCGCCGCCTCCGCCACTAGAGGGAGCCGGGCCGCCTCCGCCACTAGAGGGAGCCGGGCCGCAGTCGCCGCCTCCGCCACTAGAGGGAGCCGGGCCGCAGTCGCCGCCTCCGCCACTAGAGGGAGCCGGGCCACCTCCGCCACTAGAGGGAGCCGAGCCGCCGTCACCGCCTCCGCCACCAGAGAGAGCCGGGCCGCCGTCGCCATACTACCTTGGAGATTTGGGGCCCCCTCAACCAAAGAAGGCTTGGGGGCTCCGACATCAACCCCGCCCACCACCACCCACCATAACAGCCCACCCAAGGGACATAATTGGACTCTTGGGGGGAGGGGGGTGGGGAGGGTGGGGGGAAGGGGGGAGTTGGCCGATTGCGGCCGATGTACGTTGTACATGGGTGGAGGTGTGTGGCAGAGCAAAGCTCTGCCCTTTTTAAATTGGCAGGGATGGGGTTAACTTCCCCTACCTGCCTGGGTTTATTATGTTCAGGTGGCTGGGGTTGATTAGTTGATTAGGTTAATTAACGATCAATCAGCGCCCAGCCACCTGATATAAAAGGAGGCCTCTGCTTCTCATTTCAATAGTAGTTAGTTTCCATCGCTTTGTTTGCACTAATGACAACACCAGTTAGCAGCGTCACAAAACCCTATTATTTACAACTATTTCTCCCCACCCCCCCTCACACACACATTGTTTTAAGAGATAACTGCTGGTGAAAATCTGTAAATATTTGGTCACTCTATATAGCAACAATCCGCTTTACTATATTTATATATTGTTTCTGTTTAAAGACATTCAAGAGTTGGTGATTGTGGCAGAGCAAAGCTCTGCCCTTTTTAAATTGGCAGGGATGGGGTTAATTTCCCCTACCTGCCTGGGTTTATTACGTTCAGGTGGCTGGGGTTGATTAGTTGATAGGTTAATTAACGATCAATCAGTGCCCAGCCACCTGACATAAAAGGAGGCCTCTGCTTCTCATTTGGGAGGAGGGAGCTGAGGAAGCAGGTTGGTGTTTTTGTTGGTTGTGATTTTTCAATTTTCTAAATCCAGTGAAGGCATTGCCCAGCCTGGAAACCTTTATTTTGTACATTTTGCTTTTTTGTCTTTCTTTTTGTGTTTCAATCCCTTTGTTTTGGCCCTTGTGCCCTTTTATTTTTGTATCTATTTATAATAAAAGTATATATTTTTTGAACTGCAGTCTGTCTCTCGGCCTCTATCCACTCGCCAGCCTGCCACAGTGATACATAGACTAACATTTGGAGAAGTTGAAACACAGTTTATGTCAGCAATTGCTGCATTTCCAGGAATAAGCACTGTTGTCTTGGAGGGTTTGATGAATGATGAAGTTGCGTGATGATATGAAGGGGTCATGAAAAGGCTGGACGTTTTCTAAGAACAATAATATTTTGACTGCACAAGCACCTTTTTAATTAAAACATTTTCCACATGGGCCAAGACAATGGTATGTTAACAACAGTTGGATATTGGCACCCGTCTCTGTGCTACTCTTGACAATATTTTGATAAAATTCCTTGGATAGAAAAAACAAAACAGATTTAATTCATCATTCATATACAGTGCAAAAACCCCTAGTGAACTGGAGCATGAGGCTACTAAAATGTTCAATCTTACCAATAAGAAAAAAGTTTTAATGTGCATGTGTTTAGATATAATTCTATTTGTCTTCAACTGTTATTTGGAAGATTTACATTTTATTGCTTATGTGACCAAGATCAAATGATTCTTGCTGTTACATCTCCCTCCCAACCTGTGAGGCAGCTGCATAAAGGGAACAGAATACCCAGCACTGAATGGCATGATAGTTTATTCCCGAGGTTAGGTGGAAGTCGATCATCTAGTAAGGGGGTGTCATAAAGACGGCCGGAGTGGGGGACATCAGACCAGAAACAGGAACCCGGAAATAAACAGAGAGAGAGGTGGAGTTTGGTGGAGCTGAGAGAATGGTCTCGATCAGCATTTAATGAATTGACAGAACAGTAAATAAAAAGGTTGTAACAAACACAAACACAGGACAGGGCACATTCGCCAAAACAAAAAGACAAACAAAACGGACTATACAGACAAACACGGTGAGCAGATATTTACTTAATACTATTACAATTATTATCACAATTATTACCTCTGTCTCCTATCCCGTTCTCCACTCACCGAACACACAACCCCGAGTGGGTGAAAACATGTTGCAATTATGCAGCTGTACCGAGACTCGATTGCTAATCAATCATTCAATTGGAGTCACGGTCCAACTGCACGTGAATTAATAAAGTGCAATTCCCCGTGCTCACATATTACTTTTTATTTGCACATGAAGTGCCGTGCAATCCTCGTGGCTAAATACAAATATACATTATAATACAAATATACATTTTAAACACTCGTGTTACACAGACCCGTTTATATCCCGTGTACCAAAGACTACACACCAACATTAACACACAACATATAACACAAAATACACTCAGGGGCGGGCACTTTGCCACAGGGTGCAAAGCTACAGTATACAAACTCAATGACCTGGATGGGAAACGGCGTGGCATCCGTGGATTGGAGGAGCAGATGTGCTTGTTGACCAAGGGGTCATGGGTAACATTATAAAAAGGGGATGTAGTGATGTGATCTGATCCTTTGTGAATGGTTAAAATGAATGATCAGAAGGAGAACCTGTTTTGTGAAATGTCAGTGTTTTGTTTGTTTTTGTTTGTTGTTAATAATACTGTGTGTAATTATTTGGATGGTTAACATGATCCAGAGCTGTGGCCAAAGGCCAGCATTAAACATGAATCAACACCACTGCACTTTGTTTTCACTAAAAAACTGTATTCACCACGAGCACTAGAACACGCACTGTGGACTGGTGTTTGTGTTTTGTGTATGTGTTACGTGTGGGTGAATTAAAAACGGGACTGTTAATATTTTGAGGCCAACCCGCTGATTACAAATAAGCAATACACACCGCTGTATTTCTACACTACCATTGTTATTATTTAATATTTAACATTAAACAATATTGCACCTGGATTATAATTGTCTGTCTGTTAATTGATCACCTCCACCTGCACATGGTTAACCACTTTGCCACACGATCCCAGACCAGAAAGCTGACAGACACACACAGACCTGTACTACGGCTGAAAAGTGCTCTGGTGTGCTGTTGATATTCAAAACAAAAATAAACGAAATATGTAAAAAAAAAAAAAAAAAAAAAAACACTGCTCACAAAGCAAAAATAAAAGGTTTAACAAAACAAATCACAAATACATACCACAGAACCCCAAACAAATACCGTGCTGGTCTGCCCAGCACGAGTAGCAATTGCTTGCATGATTTTTTTTCTTTCGGTTTCTCCTCATTCTCGCTGGCTCTCACAAATGTGTTCCTCCTCTTTAGACGCTCCTCCCAACACAGAAACAGAGTGGTTTTTATACCGGTGACCATCTAACAATAATTACAACACTCAAGCAATAATTCAATAAATGGCACCAGCTCACAAGCTGTCTGGCAAAGACGAACGGATACCATTGCATCTGCCAGACCACATCCAAAGCAAACAATAACATGTTTTTTTTTTTTTTTTTTAATAACACAACATACATTCAAATCGTACAATAGCATCCCCTGTTTAATGAAACTTGAACAATATATTTATTTAAATATCCTGCTCCCCTGCCGGTTGGGGGTGGGGGTGGGGCACGCCTCCTAGTGTCGTGGGACCCGGGGGGAACCTTAAGGTTGTCAATGCCGGTCAGTAGTGCCAGGAGCCGTTGGCAGCAATCGTTACCCTGTGTGGTCCACCAGGAGAGGGTACGGTTGTGATCGACCGAGGAGTCCCGTTTAGGACCCGCGGTTTGACTGACGACTTCCTCCACTGACACCCCCCCCCCCCTCCCCCTCCCCCTCCCCCTCCCCTCTCCCCCCTCCCCTCTCCGTAGCCAACTGCTCCTTCTTGGGTTTCAGTTACAGAATTTCCGGCAGTAATGCTGTTGCTGTTGGAGGTGGTCTCCTGACCTCCTCCCCTCTACTCTGTAACCGGGGGTACCCTCTTCTGGGGCATCTACTGTTTTTTTTTTTTGTTTTGTTTTTTTTTGACGGTGATGCAGCATACATCATAAACAGATTCATTATGTACTAACCAAGGACATGGGGAACTGTAATGTCACTGATTCTTAAACACAAAATCGGCCATGACTGGGTTTTTCCTTTATTAAGTATGTACCCGTATCATGTGCATGACTGTAAATTTCACATTTAGACTGTTTATATATGTTTTATTTTTATTACTATTATTATTTGTTTATTAACTGACGCCTTTATCCAAGGCGAGTTACAGAGACTAGACCACTTATATAGTTTCACCCAAACAGCAAAGCACAAAAAGGTTAAGTGACTTGCTCAGTCACACAATGGTTACAAGCCCTTTTCTTTAACCACTGGACCACACAGCTTCCTACTGTCATTACTCTATTATTACAATGCTCATCTTTCCCTCCCTGGAAAGTGTGATACGCCCCTCAGTTGAGAACCGCTGCTCTACAGCTAGAGCATAAAAAAATCATCAAGCTCCAGCTTCATCTGACATCTCCTCCAATCAAAATTTGCCCCCCCCCCCCCCCACAGCACTGAGTCGGGTGCACATGATTGCAGCAGGAATAATAAGTCTGCTGTCTGTTTATTATTCCCCTGAGCCATTTATTTTGTGTTGTTGAATGTCACTTTTAAGTTGCTTTAAACGTTTCTAGAAATATTGCGATAAGGGCAAAATAATTCTAAAAACAAACCTTTTTTTGTTCATTTCTACCGCAAACACAGAAAAAGGTTATTACCTTCCATTATATTTTCAATTGAAATGTGTTGCCAGAAGAGTTTTATTGCCATAGAAAATATCACCTCAGGAGAAAAAAATAAAATAAAAAAAACTTCTGTTAAACTGTATAACCCATTTACCGGTTCCTAATATTATACACGTAAGCAATAAAACCTAACAGAGGGCATTACCAGGCATTATGGACCATTTGGGTAATACAAATGAAAGGTCCATAATGCCTGGTAATGACCGATGTTTCAGATCTTAATGCTTTTATACTTCAATGTTACAGCAGACTTAATTATCATTTGCGTTTATTTAATTTGTTTTAATTTATCTTTCCACAGCACAATAAAAAAACATTCTACGAAGTTATAATAATGTTGCCTGTCAGCTTCTCTATAAAATGAGTGTACAAAACAGCAATTTTTCCCAATGGTCAGCAAGTATACCAGATATTTGAATTACACACATTGGTTGGATCTAGTCTGGTTCATGGATAAAGATAAAAAGCCAGCGGAATCTTCAGACATTTTATTACTTTATATATGTCTCCTGCTCCAATCATGGGTGGCACTTATACATTTACTGATCATATTTTGATATGTTGTAAATGAAACTTAGCATATTGACAATACTGGAACCATTAGGAGATGCGGAAAGGTTTCTTTGGGGGGTGGGGGGGGGGGGGGGGGGGTGGTCGAGTAATTGGTCACATTACATAGTGTGTAATGTATCTCCTTCATGCTGTTGATGAGTTGAAGTAATGACATCAGCATAAGACACGTACTTATCTCTCGACTACAGAGCTTGGTTTGCGGTTCCTGTCTAATCCTTGCCTTTCCCTTCAATTAAATGGGCTGAGATGCCAAGATATTACACAAGGGAAATAAGAATGTGAACTAAAACTAATTTGAAGACACTGAGAAAGACCGATAGCATTTGTCATTGAATTTTACAAAGTTTGTTTTAGTATTTCTAAATGTAAAACTATTGAATGTTTTTATAGTTACAGGTGATGAACCCTAAACAATCAGAAAAGACGAAGGGGCTATTCAATTGATCGAATTAATAAAAGAAGGTCCATCACTGTTAAAAGCATAAGAAAATGTACGAATGAAAGGAGGCCATTCAGACCATCGATGCTCGTCCGGTTTATTTGACTGATCTCAAAACTTTGTCAAGTCAGGTTTTACAGGATTCGCATGGTACAGAATCAACATGGCTAGGTAACCATACCCTCAGCACTGTGCTGTAATCTGTTGAATAAAGCCCTTTTTGTGCAATGGTATTTTTCTTTCCCTATGTTGCTTTGTGAATTATCTTGCATGCAACAGGTGTTAGTAATCACATTTTGCCAGAGTGCTTTTGGACAGTTGCCCAAAAACAGCATAGTCTTTGATAATTAGAGATAATGACAACCTGGCCAGATGCTTATTCCTTTTCTCCAACATATGTGAGGAAGTATGGATCACTACAAGACAATTCAGACCTTGACTTGAACCTTTGACCTCCAGCACTGCTCGCGTAACTGACACCAGCAAAGGTGAACTCCCTGCTTTATGCATGCTATTCCTTCATGTTCAGCCTGTTTACAGCAAGACAACCATTCGACCAAACCAGGACAACATCAGTATATCATTAGAAAAATATTTCCAGCCTTCAGGTAATTATGAATGTCTGAGCTTTAGAAAAGTTGACTTTTGAAAGACATCTAAGGTCATATCTGTTTCCTTTCACTTGCATCAAGGTCATAGTCTGTTTTTTTGTTGTTTTTTTAAATCACAGCTTCCTTTCCTTCTTTTTTTTATATCCTGTTATGAACATCTTTTGTTTGAAGGCCAACACACTGACAGAGACTTCCAGTGACATTTACTGATGCCACTCTATTAATCAAGCTTGGAAATGGATTTCACGCTGGGGTTTGGTGGCTTCTTTTATGTCTTCTTTCGTTAATCTGCTGGCTAAGTGCCACTACACTGGGGTGACAACATGAGCTTCCCAACTTGCACCACATGAAACACAATCTGGAGCAGGCTATAAGACATGTACAGCTCTACTCCCCATTCCCTATGGGGCTGTGCATTATTCTAAATACTGATAATACAAATTGAATACACAGGGTTGTAACTTTGAATAACAGGTGAGACATCAGTTACTTTCAAGGCAGTACACAGAAAGCAACACACATTTTCTTTTCTAGGTAATTTTTCAGCATCTGAACAAGAGCTCACCACCCACTCTATTCCTGTACATGGGTATGTCATCAGGTTGAAAACACACACACACACACACATACATTTATGCCGATATAAAAAATACAAACATATTAGTAAATTCTCATTAAAACAAACTCTGATTAGATTAATTTCCTGTTAGTGCAAATTATTTTGAGAAGAAACCTTGCCCTAAGTCCTTGCAGACAAAAGTGGAAGCGGGTGATGCACCACCATACAGAAAAAGAAAGAATTTGCTGCAGACCATCCTTCCTGCAAACACAGACTAGTCAACAGGCGATCAACACCGATTCATTTTATAGCTTGATTGTTTTTTGAGATAGGCTTTTAATTTTTAAAGGGCGGAGACAAAACCTCACAGGAACTTGTTTACAGCTAAGAAAGAAAAAAAAAACAGGAACACACTGATGTATTTGACATAGTTGTATTAGAACATGTATTCTGTCTCATGTGTATATATATATATATATATATATATATATATATATATATATATATATATATATA
Organism: Polyodon spathula; assembly: GCF_017654505.1. Classification (NCBI taxonomy): domain Eukaryota; kingdom Metazoa; phylum Chordata; class Actinopteri; order Acipenseriformes; family Polyodontidae; genus Polyodon; species Polyodon spathula. Next base: position 11,225,971 of record NC_054552.1, read on the forward strand.
CACACACACACACATACACACACAGTGCCTATAGAAAGTCTACACACCCTTGAACTGTTTTTCACATTTTGTTGTGTCAGTGCCTCAGAGTTTCATGCATTTAAATGAGGATTTTTTTCCACTTATCTACACATCATACTCCACGCTGTTAAGGGGAAAAAAGTTATATATTAAAAATACAAAACTGAAAGATCATAATTGGATAAGTCTTCACCCCCCCACTCACCCCACCCCACCCCCTGAGTTAATACTTGGTGGAAGCACCTTTGGCAGCAATTACAGCTGTGAGTCTGTTGGGATAGGTCTCTACCAAATTTGCACACCTAGAGTTGGCAATATTTGACCATTCTTTACAAAACTGTTCAAGCTCTGTCAAGTTCCTTGGGGAGCGTTGATGGACAGCAATCTTCAAGTCATGCCACAAATTTTCAATTGGATTTAGGTAGGGGCTCTGACTGGGCCACTCAAGGACATTTACCTTTTTCTTCCTTAGCCATGCCAGTGTAGCTTTGGGTTGTTGTCATGCTGAAAAGTGAATTTCTGTCCCAGTTTCAGCTTTCTTGCAGAGGGCAGCAGGTTTTCCTCAAGGACTTCTCTTTACTTTGCTCCATTCATTTTCCCTTCTATTCTGACAAGTGCCCCAGTCCCTGCCGATGAGAAACATTCCCATAACATGATGCCACCACCATGATTCACAGTAGGGATGGTGTTCTTTGGGTGATGCGCTGTGTTGGGTTTGCGCCAAACATAACGCTTTGCATTTAGGCCACAAAGTTCCATTTTAGTTTTGTCAGACAACAGCATTTTTTGCCACATGGCTACAGAATCTCCTGAGTGTTTTTTTTTACACTTCAAAGGGGATTCAAGGTGGGCTTTCTTGAGTAATGGCTTCCTTCTTGCCACCCTACCATAAAGGCCAGATTTGTTGAGTGCTTAGGATATTGTTGTCACATGCACTCTTTGACCAGTCTTGGCCATAAAAGCCTGTAGCTCTTGTAAAGTTGCCATTGGCCTCTTGGTAGTCTCTCTGATCAGTTTCCTTCTTGCTCGGTCATCCAGTTTGGAGAGACAGCCTGATATAGGCAGGCTCTTGGTGGTGCCTTACACCTTCCACTTCTTAATAATTGTCTCGATGGTGCGCCAAGGGATATTCAAGGCTTTTTATACCCATCTCCTGATCTGTGCCTTTCAACAGCCTTCATGGCCTTTATATTATTTTTAACGTTCTCTATCCTCTCTCTCTCTCCACTTCTGAACTCCCACACCAAGAGCAAGGAGAGCTGCAGGCTTAAATCCTGTGGCCGAGGGGTTTAACTAGTTTGCAATTATTCTATTACCGTTCGGACACAATCTGCACGAGTTCATTCATTTGTGTGACTGCCGGCTAGTTTACCAACACACTAGCTGACAGCCACACATTAACATGAGATTTTTGATGTAGATGGGCCTTCCCATCCACGCTACAAAACATATAAAAAACAATAACAAAACCAAACCGCACGGCCACGCCGTCATATATACAAATACAAACACAAATCATAATAAACAAACCATGAAATAAGACAGGGGTGGAGGGAGAAACCCTGTTCTAAAATAAACAAACAATACATATAAGCAGGACTTTCCTACCACCCTTCTACATATCCCCCCCCCCCTTGTGCAAAGCACATCAATGTCCCGGAAGAGGGGTCTAGAATAATCCATGGGGGTGGCCATGGTGGGAGGTCCTCCGTCCCCCATGTCTTTCTGGCTGGTAGATCCCTCTTCCAGGGATCCAGCTGCTGTTTTTCCTGCCGCAAAAGTGCAGTTGGGGGAACTGGTCTCCTAACCCCCACCACCACCCCACCCACTTCTTCATGGCTGGCAGCTCCCCTTTGTGGTGCTCCGACCACCGTACTTCCTGCCGCAAAAATGTGGCCGGAGGAGCTGGTCTCCTGACCTTCCTCCCCCCTCTTTGTAGCCGGCAGCCCACTTTTCTGAGGTGCCGGCCCCGGTGCTTTCTGCAGTACTGCAGGACTTGTAGCGGCCCCAGGCAGTGCAAGCCAGGCAGAGGCCCTAGGCGAAGCAAAGCCGGCAGCGGCCCCAGGCTAAGCAGAGCCAGCAGCGAACCCAGGTGAAGCAAGACAGGCAGCAACCCTAGGAGAGCAAAGGAGAGACAGGCAACCCCAGGCGATGCGGGACCCTTGGCAACCCCAGACGAAACGGGACCCTTGGCAACCCTAGGGGATATAAGAGAGACACAGGCAGCCCCAGGCGATATGGAGCACCAGGCAGCCCCAGGCGATGCGAAGCACCAGGCAGCCCCAGGCGATGCAGCTGTGGCATCCTTGGGCGGTGTGAGGCAGGCATCCTTTGGCAGTGCAAGGCAGGCATCCTTTGGCGGTGTGAGGCAGGCATCCTTGGGTGGTGTGATGCAGGGCAGCAGTGGTCCCTCTGAAGGAGACGGCGAGAGGAGAGCCAGACCTAGCAGTAGTGATGGATTTGGCTCTCTTCACAGCCACTGCAGCTCGGTGTTTCTCCACCGTGTTCTCCTCAGCAACCTATGCAGGGGCTGCTGAGGTCCGGCAGCATCATGCCCTGGTCCCTCCAATGCTGAAGGGAGAGGCAGCTCCTGTTTCTCTCCCTCTAGAGGGGTTGGAGACAGAGGCAGCTCCTGCTGCTCTGTTCCTGGTGGTGATGGTGGTGGAGGCAGAGGCAGCTCCTGCTGCTCTGCTCCTGGTTGAAGGTGGCAGGAGCTCCTCCCCCTCTGGCAGAAAAGGCGGCAGGGGCTCCTCCCCATCTGGCAGCGAAGGCGGCAGGGGCTCCTCCCCTTCTGGTGGCAGTGGGGAAACCAACAGGCATGTTCTCTCTGCTTGAAGAGGTGAGAGTGTCACGTAGTCCTCCCACGGTGGTGGAGGCGGAACCAGCAGGTATTCTGTCTGTGCTGGTGGAGGTGGGAGTGACAAGCAGTCCTCCCATGGCAGTGGAGGTGAAACCAACAGGCATTCTCCCTCTGCTGGTGGGTACCTGGGCTGTGGACGCAACGGCTCCCCATTCTTGGGCTGTGGACACACTGGCTCCTCCTTCTTGGGCTGTGTATGCACCGACTCCCCCCTCTTGGGCTGATGATGCACCGACTCCCCCCTCTTGGGCTGTGGATGCACCGACTCCCCCCTCTTGGGCTGTGGGCATTCGGGCTCCTCCCACTCCAGGTCTGTGTCCCGGAAGACCTCAAGGCAGTGGTGCTCCTCATGTCCGTAGTGCATGCAGTTGGTGCACCACTCCTCTTCCTCATGTGCCTTCCTTCCTCTCTGCCTTCTTTCAGTTTCTTCCTTCTGCCATATGGGGAACATGCCAGAGTATACGTGCCAGAGCTCCCCACAGCTAAAGCACCACTCCTCCCCCCACAGACAGGTGAGGCAGACTTGCTGTGCTTTCTCCCATCCTTCTCTTTTGTCACTCCAAAAAAAAAATACAATAAAAAAAACGAAAAACTGCAGTACCCTTCTCTCTCTGGCCTGAGCTGGAGGCTGTGATCGATCCCACGATGACACCACGTGTGCCAGGAAATGACGTTGCGGTGACGTCAGACCAGAAGGAAGCACACACAGGTCAGGTAACTGCAGTTCAAAGGACGCGACATGCACCGTTTATTTAACAACAAAAATAAATAAAATATTTAAACAAAACAAACACTGCTCACAGAACAAGAAAATAAATATTCAAACAAAAACAAATCATGAGCACAATAATAACAGTTACGGTCCGGCTGGGCAGTAGCCTTCACCGATCATTTATATTATTTTTAACTTTCTCTATCCTCTCTCTCTCTCCACTTCAGAACACCCACACCTAGAGCAGGGAGAGCTGCAGGCTTAAATCCTGTGGCTGAGGGGTTTAACTAGTTTGTAATTATTCTATTACCGCTCGGCCACAATCTGCACAAGTTCATTAATTTGTGTGACTGCCGGCTAGTTTTACAACGCACTAGCCAACAGCCACTCATTAACATGAGGTTTTTAATGTGGAGGGGGCTTCCCATCCACACTATAAAACATATACAAAACAATAATAAAACCAAACCCCACTACCACGCCATCATATGGACAAATACAAACAAAAATCCTAATAAACAAACCACAAAATAACACAGGGGCGGAGGGGGAAACCCTGTTCTAAAATAAAAAAACAATACATGTAAGCAGGGCTTTCCTACCACCCTGCTATAATACCGAAATGACCGCCAAGAACATGTCTATGGGTGAGATCCAGTACTGTACGTTTATATGAACTTGGCACCAGTAACTGTTCCGTGATACCTTCTCTGTTATTTTCTATACGATATAACAAATCATTTTTTTTTTGTATAAAATGAGGGTAGGACAAGGGAATCTCCAGGTTAACAGGAGTTCTGTTTACTACACTTAGACCTTCCCTTGCACTGTTCTAAGTGGGGTCCCTTAACTGGGCAGTAGCAAAATTCTTTGAGTTAACCTCTGTAAGTTTATCTCAGCGACACTGTCAGTGTCATTATCATAGGAGGTACCTGGGATCTCTTAATCATGTTCTTCTCCTAATAAAACCTTTGTTAGCTGGGTTTTCTCACACACATCAAAAGAAAACAGTTCCCCTAGCTCAGCACTCTGTAGCTCCAACTCGGCCACGTCATTTCCATCGGGCAGTTCCAATTCGCCCTTTTTGTCCCATAACTCCAAAAAGTTATGGAAATCCCACCCCAGTATTACGTGATAGGGTAAAGTCGGTAATCCACAAACCCGGTGGTGGTTTGTATGTGGACTACAGCAGTGGGATATGGGCGGGTATCACCATGTACACACGTAATGCTGAGTTTACTGAACTGATCCAATTTAGTGTGGTCTACTAAATGTTCAACCACAAAAGTTACCATGCTTCCCGAATTGAGCAGAGCCCTAGCCGTGTTTCCCTCCACAGTTATCTGACAGAGATATTTAGCACCATATTGTACCCTCATTAAAACAGTAACATCTGTGCAAGTCAACAAAGAATACTTTCACTCCCCTTTCCCCATATTACATTGCATAGGCTCATCCACTAAAGGACAATTACTGGCTATATGCCCTATTTCCTGGTATCTTCACATGTCTTCCAAAAAGACCATGGTTTAACCCTGTCGGGTTTATCTGATTTATTATACCAGTTCTCCTGGTTCATTTCTCCATAGTCACCAAGTCCCTTCACAGCCTTGGGCTGCTCTTCTACTCCAAGAACAGTCTTACTGGACTTGTTGGCACTCCGGGCCTTCGGGTTCTGGGGTCACTCTGGTCCGGTAGTTCTGAGTAGTTTGCTTGTTGCGGTGTATCGTTCTACAAGTGCAACCAGCTGCTCAGCAGTTGAGGGGTCACCTTGTCCAACCCATCACTGCAAAGGTGGTGGTAGACCTCTCAGGAAATGATCCATCACGACCCTTTCAAGGATTAGTCATTTTGTGTATATAATGACTAGCCCTGATAGATGCAGAGGGACGCGACGCCTCCCTGGTCATTTCGTCCAGCTTCTGGGTCAGCACTTTTAGTTCCTGTTGGGTCTGAAGTGCAGTACGTTGCTGCTGTTCCCGAAGTAACCGGTTTGCATCTTGTTGTGCTGCAGCCATTTGCTGCAGCGGTGCCGTGCCCTGCAGCAGGGCCTTGAGGCACTCCTCCATATTCCTAAAGTTTTTCTTTTATGCACAGACAAGTTAATGCTGCCCGCATTCTCCATCACGTGTGACAAATCTGGAAATGTTTGATGTGTTTGTCACATTCCCCTAGACCTTTTACACTGTCCTCTAGCATAAAAGAAAGTCAAATTTCCATGAATGCAATTTAAACAGGATGACACCTGTGTGTTTATTATTTACAGTGCTTCAACAAAACATCCAAAATAAACAAACAAAAGCCTAACTCCTTAACGGAGTACAAACTATACCAGTAAGTTTCCCTAACTAACAGTCCGGGCAGCTAATCTGCTTACTAGCTCCAAAACAGCAGGACTCTTAAGTCCTACATTGCACAAACGATTCTTGCTTCCTTCACACAGCTCACTCTCCAACTCTCTTCAACCAACAGGTTGACCGTGCCCTTTTTAAAAGGCTCCCAATTGTTTAATTAATGGCAGCTGTTGAATCAATTACACAATCACCTTTTCCAATTATTCCCTCTAACATGGCCTTCTAGGAATTGAAGTCCTGCTGCGCCAGACCGGCAGGACTACATTTCCTTAAATCGGGTACAGACTGTGAATAATCTGTGGCCCAAAATATCGGCCCTCCACCACCATGACCCACACTTCATCACAATATATATATATATATATATATGTGTGTGTGTGTGTGTGTGTGTGTGTGTGTGTGTGTGTGTGTGTGTGTGTGTATATATATATATATATATCTATATATATATATATATATATAGTAGATAATACAAATTTTCATGAACTAAATGTATCAGGTATGTTTTTTTTTTTCCTTATTACTGATAATAATGGAATAAAGAACTATTATTTTATTTATAAATATTTATTTAGAGAAAATAAATTCAGAGTAGTGTCCATTATTGCTTATAAAGACCCTGAGGGGAAAAAAAAATGCATTGCAATGCCGCCGACAGTCGAAAACTTTGTGCCGCAGGGGGATAATCTTCGGCTGCAGATCAACTCCTTTGGCGCATGTTGTGTGCATGGGCACAATCATTCAGCAGCCCTGACTACAAGTTTATTGTATCATCTTAGTCGCAAATAAGCAGATTTTCCTTTTTATTTCACTTCTTTCTTTAAAATGATATAAGAAAATGTATATTAAAAAACATGTTTGTCTGCTTGCTGTGAAGAGGGTTAAAACTCAAGCTGAAGAAAGTTGAAGAAAATACCAATGATGGACATATTTGTTTTATTTAACTACATTTTTCAAAAAGGTTTAAATGTTACTTTATTATACTCAATTATACTCAATTATTAATCATTAAACACTTGCAAAAAAGGATGAATCAAATAAACAAATACATCTTGACATTTCAAACAGACACACTTCTCCCCCCTTTTTTACCTTTAAAAGTTCTCTACACTTTTTAACTCATCCTAGGCACCACTGATTATAAAGAATTTTTAGTTCCATTTTTAGTTCTCCCTTCCAATGAAACATTCATATTAAAAAGAGCCAGGTGTGAACTCTCTCAATCCGTAATACATCACAAACAGCAATTAAAAACTCATATTTTAAATAACTCACTTTGGCTAACTTCCAATTACACGTAAATACCTATTTTCAAACTGTCAGATTGTATGTAAGTAAATCTACGTATATTAAACATGTTACCATTGCTGCTCAGAAGTTGACCGAGCAAGGTTGTCATTGACATACAGTACAGCAGTTCTGTTTAGTGAAACTACAGATTGTGCTAATCACCATCCAATCACCATTGTCAAGAAAACAACACTTTTTGCATTATTTTTACTAGTGTTGAGTACAGTCTTTCTCTGTCATGGGTAGTGTTACTCTTATTAAAAGACACATCATTTTGCACAGTTTGAGCAATCAAACTGCACAAGGTGACATCTTTCATAACAGACAACATACACATTTCATGTTAATGTGCTGTATAGTACTGTTATGCCATCTGACATGAGGTCTCAATACCTCTGGTGTCTATTAAAGGGACATAATTAGTAGCTACAATAAGGCCTCTGAAAGCTGACTAGTTAAACAATACGCTTAGACAGGTAAAAGACCAGACTGGCGAGGCTCTGGTTTGAAGCAAGCATATAAGCCTAAGGTATATTTTTTCAGAAAAGAATAAAACAATAACAAAAATAGCAAAAACAATTCCAAAACTAGCAAAAATAACTAAGTGACAGGAAAGGGCAATTTAATTATTATGTTTGGTAAGTTGTACTACCAGAAGAACTATAGAAGCTACTCGTCAGAGTTATGGATGTTATTTAATTATTCATTTAATTTTTATAGGTGCCTCAGTGATATCTATTGAAACACAAACAAATTCAATTGTGTTTTTTAGTGGCTGATAAGTCAGACTATAAACACAGCTTTTACTGTAACATGTTTGATACCTGTGCCACAAAAAGGTGTCAAATATACAGATTGCAGCATCAAGGAGTAGTGCTCCCTCTAGTGGGCGTGGGTGAGTATGCCAGTGAGTGTGCAGTCTTGTGTCCCTCCTTACCTGTGAAGTCACAATGATAAATGAGAGTAATAACATCCTACTACTATTTAAACAGTTTTTGTCCTGTTAGGTAACAATAATATGTTTACAGAGCTGACACTGTTTATTATATATTTTGTTATATAAACAAAATTAAGGTCTGATATGAAAATATAAATAACATATAAATAACTTCTGTTTTTGTATTTATTTATTTTTATAATTCCCATTTACTCCTGATGAAACTTTAAAGGTCTTGACAGCTAGTGTTTTTATATGACAAGGCCAACTCTTTGTTATATAAGTATATATATATATATCTATATATATATATATATATATATATATATATATATATATATATATATATATAATGTGTGTGTATGTGTGTGTGTGTGTATTCCAAATACTGTATGATCTTATTTATAAGTCAAGAACATACGTCAGAAACTAAATGCTTCCAGGGCAGCAGCACATAATAAGATGAGTGTACTCATATACGGTAAGTCATAAACATAATACTAAGTAACACAATTTTTGTTCCTGGGTAGTAAGTGTTATTTCCTAATTGCTTATGCCTCAAAAGTATAGAAAATGGCTATTATTCCCCACAAACTTTGCTTGTGTGACCAGGGCAGTGATATTTTGAAATGTACCTATTTCCAATGAGAAAACGGGCAAATTTGTGTCTTTTTGTTCACATAAAGTCAGAAAAAAACAACATATGAATCCAAATTAACATGTATTTATACTAAAGTAATACAAAAATGACTACAAAAGATTTAGAAGTGAGTAGTTTTTCGAGATTTACAATTATACTTTAAATCACTTTCACGAATCAGCCCCCAAATGTAGTCTCCCATGATGTTCTAGTTATACTGTCCTTGGCTGCGGCGTTCAAAGTCCAGTATATCCTGGTGGAAGCACTCGCCTTGCTCCTTCGAGTATGCTCCCATGTTCTCCTTGAATTTCTCAAGATGAGCATCAAGGATATAGACTTTGAGGGACAACCTACAGCCCTTTGTGTCATAGTTCTTCACCAGAGTCTCAACCAGCTCCACATAGTTTTCGGCCTTGTGATTGCCCAGGAAGCCCCGAACCACTGCGACAAAGCTGTTCCAAGCCGCTTTCTCCTTACTAGTGAGCTTCTTGGGGAATTCATTGCACTCCAGGATCTTTATCTGTGGTCCGACGAAGACACCGGCTTTGACCTTTGCCTCAGACAGCTTAGGGAAGAAGTCTTGAAGGTACTTGAAGGCTGCCGACTCCTTATCTAGAGCTCTGACAAATTGTTTCATAAGGCCCAATTTGATGTGCCATGGTGGCATCAGCACCTTCCGGGGGTCAACCAGTGGCTCCCACTTGACGTTGTTCCTCCCCACAGAGAACTCGGTCCGCTGTGGCCAGTCCCGCCTGTGGTAGTGCGCCTTGGTGTCCCTGCTGTCCCAAAGGCAAAGATAGCAGGGAAACTTGGTAAAACCGCCTTGGAGACCCATCAGGAATGCCACCATTGCAGCCTCTTGATGCCATCTCAGAAAAATGCAGATATGTATCCACTTAGGCAGCTGGAACTAAACTGAACTGGTGGGCTTAAGGCCCCTGTATTTATACTACTATTTATATTACTGGAAAGTTCTAGAAAGTTCTAGAAGTTACTTCAAGTTTACTCAGCACTGAATCTATCTGGAATGTTCTGGAAAATAGGTAAATTTCAAAATATCACTGTCCTGGTCACAAAAGCAAAGTTTGTGGGGAATAATAGCCATTTTCTATACTTTTGAGGCATAAGCAATTAGGAAATAACACTTACTACCCAGGAACCAAAAAAAAAAAAAAAAAAAAAAAAAATTATTACACGGTATAATTTATTCAGACAAAGGGTACATTTTTCTTTTTCTTCCCTCAAAACCCCCTTTGAGTACAGGGGATATTTTTTTTTTTTTTTTTTTTTTTTAACATAGTAATCAGTTTCCACGACGATAGAAGCAGAGCTGGAAAAACCATTACTGCAGTTAAAATAGTCACATGTGTCAGTTTGAATGGCCTACACATTCAGACAAATTATCAAAGAAGACAGTGAGCACAGTGCTCACACAAGTGTCTATTACCTTAGGTCAATAGAAAACTACAGAAATTCACTCTTACAGTCTTACAATTGGTACCTATATTTTTGTGGTTGGCCTCATATAAAGCTCTAGAATGTGCCTGGGAGACATTAGGTATGTTTGCTGTGGTCACTCTTTCTCCGGGCAGACTGCGCAGACTCCATCCATTTACCTCTCGACGGTTTCACGCCCTGTTGAACTCTCTCTTCAAAGTTCTTTGCAACATTCTCTTACGGTACTTGTTGGCTATCGGTTTCATGCCGGTATTTAGCCTTAGATGGAGTTTACCACCTGCTTTGGGCTGCATTCGCAAACAACCTGACTCCGAGAAGACCTGACCCCGGCGCAAGGGAGGCCGTCACTGGCCTCACGGCGTCCGTGAGATGAGCCTCGATCAGAAGGACTTGGGCCCCCTGATCAACGCCAGGGATTCTGTCTTCTGTACGCCACATTTCCCACACCCGGCGAGACGGACGATAATTCAGCGCTGGGCTCTTCCCTGTTCACTCATCATTACTGAGGGAATCCTGGTTAGTTTCTTTTCCTCCGCTTAGTAATATGCTTAAATTCAGTGGGTCGACTCGTCTGATCTGAGGTTGTATTCGCAGACTGGCCCTTCTTCCTCGTACCCTAACCCCAACAGAGAAGGAGGGAGGGAGGGCAAGACGGAGAGAGCCGTGCCGATGCACACCCCCACCTTCCGGGTGGAGGGAGATCAGGGTCGGCATTCTGCGACCTGCGAGTTTCATTGGCCCGACAGGAGTGGTCAGGGGGACAGCATGCAAGAGACCACCAAGGCGCCTCAACCTTATTTTGTGCCCTTCACCACGACTCCCAGGACCTATTTTCTCTAGTTTTTCTTCAATTTTCCAAGAATTTTGCGGTTTTTTCCACATATGATTCTGTGTCAAAATATGTAACTGCCCAAATCTGGGTAAAACTAGGAAGTGCTTTTTACTTTGTATTGAGACCTGTATGGCTATGTGTAATTCACTTCATCTAAATGGTGGAATATGGAAATGCAGCCGTCGTTTAAATCAGAAAGAGGATTATGACATAAGTGTTTTTGAGTCCCTTGAGTGTATTTTTGTAAATAAAATTATAGGTTATAAGTGCATGTGCATTTTTTTTGCCATTGATTCTAGCAAAGTATACCTTTGTTTTAGTCTAACAATGTGTTTCAAGTTATTTTTGAGCATCCTATCTTGTTTGTAGTTTTCAATATGAGCAGCTGTGTAAACATATGGACATATTTCCATTCTTGTGATGTGTTTGTTTTGGATAGAATACAGGTGCTTGCTTGTTTCTTATATCACACTGAACATAAAACTTGCAAGGTTTTCAGGCCGGAAATCTACAGTATCATTAATATAAGCACCTAGTACATCGCATTCATTTGTGTTCCTTACCTGGCATTATGGACTGGATTCACTATAGTTCCTGCATCCCTACCGCAGTCTTATTTTTCAGCTCTTTCACCTAGCAAGCGGACTTCCACTAGGCTCGCATCTTGTCAGAAATGATCGTCAACAATTATCAATCTCTCACAATCCTGTGCTTTCTGAAAGCTTGATTTACCAGGATATTTCAGTTTAGCTCTTAGACACAGCCCGTGACGCATCTTCAATGTGCCCTCTGGTACGCATCAATGCGTCGGCGTAGCTGAATGCGACAGAATCACGCACAACAGGATTTCAGTAAAAGAAAAAAGTATTTAATCGTATTTATCGTGTAACATTCGTATAACATTCATACTTTACAAGTCAGTCTTTCCAAATGCTGAATTTGTACTTCCATGTTGCGCTATTTTAATCGTCGTTTTAGCTCAGTGTTATCAGCCGGTCACTCACCTTCCCCTCAGATCATCTGACGTGGCGCCACACAAACATGCTGTTTTAATTTAGTTGATGTGTGTGTATGTTTAGTGAAATGATAATGAATGTGGGATGATGTTGCCTGCCAGTACATGCTTTGTCTACTCGTGGGGTAACGGCATCATTATTAGCACTGAGTTATTGTTCATGGAAAAAATAAAATAACAAATGTGAAATATGCAAGTAGAATCCTGCTCAATGATTGCTGTGTATATGCTTACTGTTTTAAGTACAGAAATCGATATGCCCACAACAATATAAACAAACAATTCATTCTAGATGGAAATAATTTTTTTTTTATTTTTTAGTTGACTGATTTATAGTTTTTTTGAATTTTTCGACAGTGATTCATTTTGGGTGTTCTCAATATTGAATTTAAAATATGATGTGCATATATATATATATATATATATATATATATATATATATATATATATATATATGCTGCTAGAGTGCCCACTTTCATCATACAGTGATGCTTTCTTCTGTTACAGATGCCTCTTTCTCTAAACGTCACACAGCAATTCTTTAAGAACAATTTAAAAAATAACTTTCACCCAGGACATTCAATTTTGTCACTTGTACTATTCCTCTAGATAGGTCATTCATATATTGTTCACCACTGTATACTACAGTAAAAATACTATTGTCAAAATTCCAGTGGTATTCATAACATCTTGGCTTCAATTTCTGCTGTTGATTCTGGGAAAGCTACAGGCTTGTATGAACTTACCAGAAGGAAATTATGAAAACATTTTCCAAGAAAGATCTTGTACCCTGTAGTACATCAGTTTAAGTTACAAAGACATTTCTATATATTTTTATAAAAGCTGCTTGCCACCTTATAACCTATTATGCTTGTTTTCTCAAATTTATAGCTTCTAAACCCTGCTTTAAACTGGATGTTCTATCACTCAATCACAAATTGTCCAGATAAATGAACCATTTCAACAGATCCAATAGAAAGACTATTCTAATCGCAGTATGCTTTGCACACTGATGTAGGAACAACCCTTAATTTAATTCCCCTTGAAGCTTGTGCTGGATCCAGGGTAATCTATCGACTGAGACAATAATTAACAGCAATTGTTGTAGGATTGCATACTCCATCATCCTTTGTCGGGTCGCATACTGAAAATCGTATTGTAGAATTCTATTTTTGCTTTACTCAATGCAATTGGTCTCTTCATACGTCATTTCTCATCAGGTTACAGTATCACTTTGTTAAATCGGTCATGTCCACTACTCAAATTTCTACTAATGTAATCAGGGTGACATATCACCTTGCTACTTGCAATTAATGTTTCCTTTAACTCACTACCTTGGATACAAATGTTGCTGAGGGACATTAAAAGATTTGCTACAGTCTTCGTCTTCAAACCCCCTTCACAAAGGACTCTTCGAGTCTGTCAACACAGACGGATGCTTGTCCTCATTCAAGGTTGTCTTTCTATAAACAACATTCGTCTTGCTACTGTGTGTTCATCGGTAAAGCGAAATCACCAGCAAAACCAGTTCCTTGATCCAGCATCAGACTCCCGCATCGAAGACCTTAATATAGTTTAAATTGCCATGTATATTTAAAGTTCAATCTCAGGTCACATATTCTGTGTATTTTAAAGCAGGTAACATGTCATACTAATTGTATTAATTGCCCTTTCTGCTTCTAGCTACCTAGTGAGACTTCTGCTGCAGTTCATATAGACCTTAAACTTCCATCTGTGGTCACATATTCCACACTAATTCTGTTTTCTATCCCCACGCTTCCAAATTGAGATATCTGAAATATCAGGAACAAAATGCTTCCAGGTCAGCAGCACCTAATAGCAGCCTGGGATCATGTTGTCAATATGCTGTCAGTTTAGATTTTTAGTGTCTGAGGAAAGTTAGCAATATATGATGAATTAACTAAGTTACATAAAGAGACACCAAGCACTGTATTTTCAGAAAATACTTCACACATATTGTTATGAGAAAAACATACCATTGAATTGGAATAGATGAATGTACTCATACAGTAAGTCATAAACATCACTTATTCAGACAAAGGTCACATTTTTCTTCTTCCCTCAAAACTGCCTTTGAGTGCAGGGTATAGTGTGTGTGTTTTTTTCATAGTAATCAGTTTCCATAGAAGCAGAGCTGGAAAAACCAATTCATCATGCAGTTAAAATACTCACATGTGTCAGATTGAATGGCCCACACATTCAGACACATTATCAAAGAGGACAGTGAGCACAGTGCCCACATAAGTGTCTATTACCTTAGGTCAATAGAAAACTACAGAAATTCACCTAACTTTTCACTGTGTGTAATATAACAGTTTCTTTATCCTCCCTGCCAAACACATGTGCAAACCTCTGTTAATTGTGTTTTTTTTTATTTTTTTTTATTTGTTTAATTGTGTTGTTTAATTGTTAATTGTTTTGGCAGTTGGTGCAAGAGGGAGAAGCCCTGCTATCTCCAGAGCAAGAGGGGCAAGCAATAGACAAAGGGATATGAGGTGAAGAAGGTACAGTGGCTTGTGAAAGTATTGACCCCCCTTGGCATTTTTCCTATTTTGTTGCCTTACAACTTGGAATTAAAATTGATTTTTATGTGGATTTCATGTAGTGGACATACACAAAATAGTCCAAATTGGTGAAGTGAAATGAAAAAAATAACTTGTTTAAAAAAATTCTAAAAAATAAATAACAGAAAAGTGGTGCATGCATATGTATTCACCCCCTTTGCTATTAAGCCTCTAAATAAGATCTGGTGCAACCAATTACCTTCAGAAGTCACATAATTAGTTAAATAAAGTCCACCTGTGTGCAATCTAAGTGACACATGATCTGAGTATATATACACCTGTTCTGAAAGGGCCCAGAGTCTGCAACACCACTAAGCAAGGGGCACCACCAAGCAAGCGGCACCATGAAGACCAAGGAGCTCTCCAAGCAGGTCAGGGACAAAGTTGTGGAGAAGTACAGATCAGGATTGGATTATAAAAAAATATCCGAAACTTTGAACATCCCACGGAGCACCATTAAAGCCATTATTAAAAAATGGAAAGAATATGGCACCACAACAAACCTGGCAAGAGAGGGCCGCCCACCAAAACTCACGGACCAGGCAAGGAGGGCATTAATCAGAGAGGCAACAAAGAGACCAAAGATAACCCTGAAGGAGCTGCAAAGCTCCACAGCGGAGATTGGAGTATCTGTCCATAGGACCACTTTAAGCCGTACACTCCACAGAGCTGGGCTTTACGGAAGAGTGGCCAGAAAAAAGCCATTGCTTAAAGAAAAAAATAAGCAAACACGTTTGGTGTTCGCCAAAAGGCATGTGGGAGACTTCCCAAACATATGGAAGAAGGTACTCTGGTCAGATGAGACTAAAATTGAGCTTTTTAGCCATCAAGGAAAACGTTATGTCTGGCGCAAACCCAACACCTCTCATCACCCTGAGAACACCATCCCCACAGTGAAGCATGGTGGTGGCAGCATCATGCTGTGGGGATGCTTTTCATTGGCAGGGACTGGGAAACTGGTCAGAATTGAAGGAATGATGGATGGCTCTAAATACGGGGAAATTCTTGAGGGAAACCTGTTTCAGTCTTCCAGAGATTTGAGACTGGGACGGAGGTTTACCTTCCAGCAGGACAATGACCCTAAGCATACTGCTAAAGCAACACTGGAGTGTTTTAAGGGGAAACATTTAAATGTCTTGGAATGGCCTAGTCAAAGCCCAGACCTCAATCCAATTGAGAATCTGTGGTATGACTTAAAGATTGCTGTACACCAGCGGAACCCATCCAACTTGAAGGAGCTGGAGCAGTTTTGCCTTGAAGAATGGGCAAAGATCCCAGTGGCTAGATGTGCCAAGCTTATAGATACATACCCCAAGAGACTTGCAGCTGTAATTGCTGCAAAAGGTGGCTCTACAAAGTATTGACTTTGGGGGGGGGGGGGGGGGAATACTTATGCACACTCAAGTTTTCTGTTTTTATGTCTTATTTCTTGTTTGTTTCACAATAAAAAATATTTAGCATCTTCAAAGTGGTAGGCATGTTGTGTAAATCAAATGATACAAACCCCCAAAAATCAATTTTAATTCCAGGTTGTAAGGCAACAAAATAGGAAAAATGCCAAGGGGGGTCAATACTTTCGCAAGCCACTGTACCTCCACCTCAGCCCAAACCTCCACCCCTACAACTCAGTCTGGCTCTGTGGGGCGCGGTCCCTTGCCCCACACTCGTGGATCTCCTGACGGAATGCCATGACCTCTCCTTGCTCAACCTAGTGCCCAGGTCAGGGCACTGCCAGGCACAGTTGCTTGCCTAATCCCTTACTCCATTCCCCCAGAAACCCAGGCATCATGACGAGGGGGTGAGATATCACTGGCATTCCCCCTTCCTCCCATTGTGTTCCCCCTGGGTGTCCTGAAATCACTGCGCCAGTCTCAAGGCTCACACCGCTGCCTGTCGCTGCATCCTCCAGTTCACCGGCCTACGTATTGGTCGCCCAGGTCAAGCCATCTGGGTCCCACTTTGCCGGTTCTCGGTCTCGGCCTGGAAATGCCGAAAGGACCGACCCATCCTCAAGTTCGCCCATGGAAGAGGGCGATGAAAAGAGCTGGGACTTGAGGGTGGATGGTCCTTTAAGGATGGAGGGAGGTGGCATTGGAATGGCCGGGTGTGCTATACATAAGGGGGAGGGTGTGTAGCAGAGCAGGGAGGGGGTTAAAATCCTCCCTGTCAAACTCACCTGCAAATGTGCGTCAATTCATTTGTTAATTTGTTTAATCGCATCGTTTTGGAAGTTCGCGATTATTGTTAATCAGCGCCAGCTGCCTATACCTGCTTTTGTGTGGAATATAAACCCCACAGATAATTCATTCAGGGCTGCTGAGTAGAAGGAAGCAGGAGGTTCGTGCCCTGTTGCCGAGCAGTCAGAAGTAGGTACTGTGTAAAACTGTGTTTTTGTTTGAATGATGCAAAGACAAGTGTTTGTATTTTGTTAGCTGGTAAACGGCATATCCGTCCAGTTTGGGAGGTTTTATTGTAAATGTTTAGTTAATGCTCCGAAAGGGAGTTAGGGTTTTGTTTTCTTTATTTTTGTATTAGTAAAGGTGCACGTAAAAGCTCTAAAACTCAAGTCTGTGTGTCGAGTCTACATTATTAAAGGGGCAAACAAACGAGTGTGAAGTGAAATCTTTCACAGTGTGTTTAATGGAGCCACACAAACATGCTGTTTAATTTAGTTGCGGTATATGCATGTTTAATGAAATGATAATTAATGCGGGATGATGAATCAACATTTATTTTAAATAGCACCTTTTATAGTGGACCACCATCACAAAGTGCTTTACAAGATGCAGTAGCAACAAGAAAATACAGAGAAATGCATAATATATGATATACAGTAAACAAATCCATGCATAATACATTAAATACAGTGGAAAGTACATAAAACATGATAGTAGCATAATACATGAAAAAGTAAACTAAATACAGTGGAAAGTGCATAATACATGATAGTAACATAATATGTGAAATAGCAGCAGCTAATAGCAGATATCAGGCTTAAAGAGCATGGAAAGCAAGAGAGGAAAGGTGGATCTTGACAGTTGATTTAAATCGAGCGACGGTGGGAGGGTCGCGCACCAAAGCTGGGAGATAGTTCCAGAGTCAGAGCCATGAAGCTAAATGAGTGTTGCCCAAGTGTGGTGCAAAAGCTTGGGGATAACAAGCAGGCCAGAGTCGGAGGACCTCAGCTTGTGGGCAGGGACATAGCTGTTCAGCAGGTTGAGGAGGTACTCAGGACCTGTGTGATGAAGGGCATTGTAGGTGAGCAGGAGAGTTTTTTACATAATCCTGAAATTTAGAGGTAGCCAGTGCAGCTGGGCAAGAAAGGGGGTGATGTGATCATGTTTTTTACTTCTGGTAAGGATCCTGGCAGCAGCATTCTGAACTAGCTGCAGTCAGCTTATGGTGTGTGCCGGGAGACCACCATATAGAGTTGCAGTAGTCGAGTCAAGAGGAGTCAAATGCAAGTATCTCCGCATCTGGGAGGGAAAAGTAAGGACGGAGATGTTTTGATGATGGCAGAAGATGTTGCAGATTTTGGGACTGCTGCTCAGCGACGCGTGCTTTGTCCTCTTGTGGGGTAATGACGTTGTTATTATTAGAATTGAGTTATTGTTCATAAAAAAAAAAAAAAATTAGCAAATATGAAATCTGCAAATAGAATCCTGCTCAATAATTATTTTGTATGTGCTTACTGTTTTAAGTACAGAAATCACTATGCCCACAACAATATAAACATTTCCAACAATATAAACAAACAATTCATTCTAGATGCCAAGAATTTTCATCAGTTTCATTGCTCAGTGTCGCTTTTTTCTGTTACATATGCCTCTTTCTCTAAATGTCACATAGCAGTTCTTTAAGAATAAACAATAATTTTCACCCAGGACATTCAGTTTTGTCACTCATACTATTCCTCTAGATAGGTCTTTCATATTCTACAGTAAAAATACTATTGTGTCAAAATTCCAGCAGTATTTAAAACATCTCAGATTCATTTTCTCCTATTGATTCCGGCACTACAGGCTTGTATGAACTTACCAGAAGGGAATTACAAAAACATTTTCCAAGCAGGATCTTGTATCCTGTGGTATATCGGTTTAAGTTACAAAGACATTTCTATATGTTTTTATACAAGCTGCTTGCCGCCTTATAATATGTTATGCTTGCTTTCTCTAATTTATTGCTTCTAAACCCTGATTTAAACTGGCTTTTCTATCACTCACCAATCTTCCAGATCAATGAACCATTTCAACAGATCCAATAGAAAGTCTATTCTAATCACTGTATGCCTTACACACAGATGTAGGAACACCCTTTAATTTAATTCCATTTAACGCTTGTGCTGGATCCTGGATAATCTATCGACTGTGACAATAATTAACAGCAATTGTTATAGGATTCCATACTCCATCATCCTTTGTCAGGTCGCATACTGAAAATCGTATTGTAGAATTCTATTTTTGCTTTACTCAATGCAATTGGTCTCTTCATACGTCATTTCTGAAAGCAGTTTAGTCATTCAGGTATCAAAAGACACTTTTTAAACATATATGGAAGGGGTGTGGGTAATTCACTGACCAGGAGACAGACAGGTGTAATTGAAAACACCACACAGGTGCCCAGTTTTATTTTAGGGGCGCGTTGGGTTTCTTTAGCCCACAGAGAGCGCTGTTGGTCCGTGGTCTGCTTACCAACTATGGTAAACAGAACCACGGGAATACCAAGCAAGGGTAAACAGTTCAGGTGTGCTCGCAGGTGCTTCAAAACAATACTGCAAAAATCGAAGGCACAAAGAAACAGGAAAAATAAAACAGTAACAAAACTACAAAGAAAAGGTGCTGCACTCGGCATCAATATCCTGGTCGCCACTGCCCGTGCGACCCGGATCACCGTCCTACGCTGCTGGATATCCTAGCCTGCTCAGCTATTCTTATTCAGGGATCTGCCCAAGGGTTCCCCTCCCTCACTGTCTTTCTCTAAACCTCCGTTCCGTTCCGTTCGGTTGTTGACCAGCGTTTCCGTGCACTCTGCGCATTTAAAAGGGCAGATCTGAGGAAACAACAGAGCGTTAATTTATAGGGCTAACAATCTCCCAAGACGTGCCTCTCAGCCATTTAGAGAGGGGGAAAGTCCACACACCCACTTTCCCACCTCCCCGTGTCACTGCCATGACTCACAGGCGGTTGTTGGATGACTGCCGCCCTCTTCCTGCAGCCCGTGAACACGCCAGCAGAGTCAGCACAGATCTCTCCCTGTTACACCATATTTTGAAGGTCTATGGTATATTAGTACAGCAGCTCTGAAGACCTGAAGGTCTGTGGAATACAGTATTCCAGTCCCACCAACAAGCCAATCACTGCTTTATACCCATGAGCTTGACTACAGGTGTTGATGAGCTCCCAGCCCCTGAAGGATAAATACCAGCACTGGAGGTGTCTGTTTGAGCTTATTGACAGGTCCGTATGTAGTGTTTATTTACACTGTGAATGATTTTACACTTACCTACCATAGTAAGCTTCTCCTTCACTGCCATGCACAGAGGGGTTATATTAAAAAAAAAACAAAAAAAAACACTGGCTCTACATTATCACAGATGTTAATGAGGTAGGTTAAGTCCTTCTATTACTTTCTCTATTATTTTTTCCAATTCAAGTACTTACGACTTTACAGAACACAATTGTATAATTAAAATTAAGTTATTCTATTTTCTAAATCATGTATATTTTTGTTAACATTATCAACATCTAGTTTTGCAATTTTAACAAATACAACCAAAGCCTCTTTATAATTTAGCTCTGTGGCAGGAAATGACGTTGCGGTGACGTCAGGCCAGAAGGAGGAACAAAAACACACAGGCAGGGTAACTGCAGATCAAAAAGAGACACGGCGTGGTGTGCTGCTTATTTTAAATACAAAAATAAATAAAATATTTAAACAAAAATAAACTTGCTCACAGAGCACTCCAGGCAAAGCAGAGCCTGCAACGACCCCAGGCGAAGCAGAACCCTCAGCGATCCCAGACGAAGCAGAACCCTCAGCGATCCCAGGCGAAGCAGAGCCTTCAGCGACCCCAGGTGAAGCAGAGCCTTCAGCGACCCCAGGTGAAGCAGAGCCCTCAGCGCCCCCTTGTGAAGCAGGATCGGCAGCAACTCTAGGAGAAGCAGAGGAGAGACAGACAACCCCAGGCGATGCAGGACCTTCGGCACCCCCAGGTGTAGTGGGACCTTCGGCAACCCCAGGGGATATAAGAGAGACACAGGCTGCTCCAGGCGATGCGGAGCACCAAGCAACCCCACGCGATGCAGAGCACCTGAGAACCCCTGGCGAAGCGAGACCCTCGGCAACCCTAGGGGTTATAAGAGAGACACAGGCTACTCGAGACGATGCGGAGCACCAGGCAGCCCCAGGAGATGCAGAGCACCAGGCAGCCCCAGGCAATGCAGAGCACCAGGCAGCCCCAGGCGATGCGGGCATGGTGTCTCTGAGCGGTGCAAGGCAGGCATCCCTGGGCGGTGCAAGGCAGGGCAGCAGCGGTCCCTCAGAAGGCGACGGCAGCAGCGGACCCTCGCGAGGCGACGGCATGAGGAGAGCCAGGACCAGCTGTGGTGCTGGGTTTGGCCCACTTCGCAGCCACTGCAGTCGAGCAGTTTTCCCCCGTGCTCCCCTCAGCAACCTATGCAGGGGCTGCTGAGACCCGGCAGCCTCCTGCCCTGGTCCCTCCAATGATGAAGGGAGAGGAAGCTCCTGCTTATCTCCCTCTAGCGAGGTTGGAGACAGAGGGAGCTTGTGTGTCCTTGACTCTTCAACCTGCTTTCCAGTTAGTAACCAATCAACTGCTTTCTCTTGACTGATATGCTTCACAGTATGGTGTGCATTGTGAAATAACATTCAACATAGTGTTGTATTCATTGAAATAATCATAGTGGTTTAATAAAGCTAAATATTTAAGTCACCTATGTTTTGATTCTGTTTGTTTAATTGAAAAAAAAATTATGCAAGGATAAATAAACAAACATGACAAAATACATTGATTTTCTATTAATAGCCTCATTGTAGGTCCTGGAATATTGTGATTTACATACTGGAGCTCGTATAGGCTTATGAAGATATTGGCTGTGCTAGTCAGTTCACCTTCACATTTTAGCAGCCTTTATTATAGTGTGGCACTTAGAGTAATTAAGCAATTAAGCAATAGAACCCAAAGAAGAGGGCTTTATCATCTGGTAAGGCTCACCTTGGGTCATTAACTATTCCTCGCCAAAGGTGAGGGCATTTAACATAATGAAAAGGGCCTTCCCAGAAGGTTAAGCCCTCTTATGAGGGATTTATTTTATTGCTATTAGAAAATGGATACGTTAAAAAAACATTTTTATTACAATTTTTCTTTTGTTTTTTTTGTGATTATATGCAGCAGTAGTTTTTGTTGCTAATGGATACAAACGTTTTCCTCATTATTCTATGAGTAATGCGGTTTGCTCACAATTCCATCTGTGGTCTGGTCGCCTTCATTCTGGTTCATCCCAGCAGTGGACTCTTCGTGGCTACATCCATTGCCAAATAATAATAATTTAAAAAAAAAACTACTTATTTGGAGCTGTTCTTCAGTTCAGGTACCTCGTACAGAAAAGCGAACATGGTTTATGAACTGTTTGTAAAAAAAAAAAAGTACAGCTAACTTAAAAAAAAATTGTGGCTTTGAGTGCAGGTTCGTGTATTTGTGTAAGTTTCAGTATTTAAGTTACCGTTAGGTCCTAAAATGTAGTAGTGAAACAAATAAAAAAAAAGTTTAGGTAATTACAAATATTTAGTTGTGCTAATCGTGATCATGCTTTTTGTTCAATAACTTGTTCATAAAGTCAAAGCCTCCCTGCTGGCTTTAGAGAAGAGAGCGCAGTGCCTGTGTTGTTACTGATGTGCTGAAATAAATCAGGCTGCATCCAGTTGTTTGACCTCTTCAACTTGTCATTCAAACCGGAGACAAGTTGCTATGTGGTTATTGTATTGCCCCCGACAGCAAACACTATTCTTGATTTATTTATTCTTTACTTTATATTCTATACAGTACTACATTTAAATGGATAGATAGGACAGCGAGGAAGTAGACTTTGTCTACATCAGAGGTGTCCAATCACGGTCCAGGAGAACCATTCCACTCCAGGTTTAACAGGTGAAATGAGAAAAGGAACTACTTCAGAGTTTTGGTCCAATTAAACAATTTAGAACAGGAATGGAACAAAGACCAGGACTGAAAGGGCCAGCTTTGGCCACCCCTGGTCTACACTGACAGACAACATCCACAGGGCGTGTACAAGAACAGATTTTCTTTCATCAAGAAAAAGGGTACAATACACAAATACTGCATTTACCTATTTTCGGCCAGATTCATTTGGAACAGTGATTAAACATAGTTTGAAAGATAACATTCAAGGTCCTTTGTCAGAAATTAAAGCCCTTATATTGACCAATCAGGGTAAAGGAAATCCCCAGATCCATTTTTTTATTATTGATACAAGCTTTAGACATTTGCTCAGGAAAAAATAAAAAGGCCATGTTTTTATTTGTTTTATTTGTGATCTGTGAAAATAAATAAATACACATATTGGGAATATATTGAAAAAAAAATGATGCAATATGGCCAACAGCAAATACAGCAGAGAAAAGAATCATGTTTCTTGTAAACACTGCAGGGGTTCTGAAACGCTTTAACTAGTTGAAGAAATAAAAGAAATGCCATGGATTTACTAACTCTTTACCTGCCTATTATGTTTACAATCTCAATTGAACGGGGAAAAAATCGAATAGTAGAAAGCTAGTTCATAAAGAAAGTTGTTCTTTCAAGTCCCTCAACAAGAAATCAAGATCAACGTCAGTATCTATGTTACATTGGATCCGATCTAGTCGTTATTTACAGAAATATCTTCACGGTCACGGTGAAACAGACGTTGTCTACAACTTATTAATAATAAAAATTTTTTGTCAAATGTACTACCATTAGTGGTAATGTATACAGGTACCGTTGATATCAATATCAATTTTGATAGTTAGTCTATATCGGTCATTGTGTGTGTGTGTGTGTGTGTGTGTGTGTGTGTGTGTGTGTGTGTGTGTGTGTGTGTGTGTGTATATATATATATATCTATATACATAATATATATAATAATATATCTATATATATATATATATATATATATAAAATAGTTATCCATATAGTTAGGTAATATTGTTTGTAATATACACAATATATATATATAATATATATATATATATATATATATATATATATATCTATATATATATATTATAAATTTAGCTTTAAGCACACAAACGATTGCAAACATTATACAGTGAAAAAAAATGACCTATGGAAATGTAATATGAAACTACTTAAGTTAACTTAACTACTTACAAGTTAAGAATAACTTCTGTTTTTATAAGATTACCAGCTTTCTGTAAAGTAGGGGTGCAAAACCCTCTTGTCTCGTAAACAGAGTAGTGATTGCAACTACAGCTCAGACCCCCGATGGTCTTTCCAGCTTACCCTTAAACGCCCTTTTTCTTTTGATGTAGATTTGGCAAGTTCAGTATATAGGCCATAAGGAAGGAAACTCCTTAGGAAATTGGGTGGGTATAAAGAAACCTTTTTTCAAGCAAGGCTATAATTCTGTTAACTAGCCTCTCCAGTGTTTTTCCCCTGTGTTTTTCATTAAGAAAGAAATCACCTTGGCTTTGCCAGGATTCTAATCAAAAGCAGCCCCGTATGAACCATAATTACAGCAAGCTGGACCTCCGTGCTGTGCACTATACATGCAAAAACTTGATCCTCCTCTTTTCCAGCACAATACATATTGCTGGAAAAAAAATGACCCCTCTGTTTTCACCCCACCCCAAATCTCAAAGTTATGGATGGTTTACTCCACTCTAAAATTCACCACATTTTTTTTTTTTTTTTCTGAAAGGAAACTTAATAAAACTAGGAGAGAAACAACACAATAGTTTAATTACTGGTCAGTCAACTTTAGTTTTTTTTTTATAATATAATGAAAGCCAAGTCATTACAACCCCATGTAACACAGAGACACAAACTGTCAGCATTAACAAAGAGGTAGGACTGTGGAAGGGTTATTCCTGTATTAAACAAGACAGTCGCACACCTGAAAAAGTGTCGCGATATGCAAATAAACTGCATCACCCAAGAAACTGGGGGGACCCTTATGCAGTTGAAGTGCCCAAAAATAGAATTAAATGACCTTTGCTGTGCAGGAGAGTTTTTTTTTTTTTTATTTGAACATTAGATAGCAAACTTAAGTTGATTTTGTGTAAAGATTATGGGTTCACCAGATGTTGTAAAAAGACCCAAGCTATGTCTACAAACGTAAAAAATTTACTGTGTGCTGGGGAAAAGTGTTGCATTTTTAAATGATTTTTTGTCTTTCAACATGAGGTAAAAAACAGAACCTGCAACTCAAAGTTAACCTTTTACCTGGTGTTTGGGGAAAATATATATAGATATATATATATATATATATATATATTTTAAAAAAAAAAAAGTTCGTCTTAAAACAGAGATCGTTTGATTTTATTCTGGACCTAAAAATAGGAGGTACTGTGTGTGTTGCTTTTTAATTCAGTAGCACTACTACAATCACACAGTACAAAACTAGAGACATACTCCAGCCCCAGGTTTAGGATCTGATGCTGCCGCAGCAGCTAAAGTGAGAAGAATAGGAAAGAAGCAAGTATACACAGCATGCTCTTTTTCAAGAACCCCCCCCCCCCCCCCCCCCCTCCTGAAAATAGACACTTTTCAATGGTGTGCTGCAATCTTAATATTGTTCTTTGCAGGTGTTTCGGGGCTGAGCATAGAGGTTTCATGAAAATGGTTTCTAGTAGTCACTTTGTATGTTGACACATTCTCTGCCGTGTATGTACTGGTCACATTTTTCACACACAAACACAATGGTGAGATTCTTTTTTTAATCTGGCCATTGGTGTAGTGTCCTTGAAGCAAAGGTAACTGGCTGTTCGTTTTGCAGGGTGCCTTCTTTACATACGTCATAGTATTTCAATATGGGGTGATTGCCACTAGGTGTTTAATTTGTTTTGGTGCTGCTTCTTCTTGTGATAATCAAGTACATATTGCCTCTTTATCCATTAGTTGTCTTAGTTGTTCACAGAAATCAAAAAAGCAAGGTAAGAATTTCATTAAATAATTCACAAATCCAAGCAATCTTTGTACAGCTTTTAAGTCCGTCTGTTTGGGCATGTCTTGTATTGCTTTGACATTGCTTGGGCCTGGGCCCAGTCCTTCTGCAGTCGGTATGGAAAACTTGTGAGTCTTGGCTTCATTTTGTTTTTGTTCAGTTTCAGGTTGACTTTTTTGGCTCTGTTCAAATGATTAATAAGATTCTTATCATAGTTAGCTATGGCTTCTTCTACAGTGACTCTATAACCGTACACTAAAATAAAAACTCTGGGAAATCCTTGTAGTGCATTATGTTGTCTTCTGCTGCCAGTTTTATTAAAAAAATGCATCATTAAACATCTGTATCTTCATTAAGGTGTCCAGAATGTTGTGCGGTGGTGTGGCAAAGTGGCTAGTGGAGGGGAACAGGTGTAGCGGTGATGCGATGCAGGAGTGACAGGCAGACAACAGTTTCCAGTGCAAAGGTGCTTTTATTTATAATCCAGGTCTGGTGACCGTTAAATAATAAATCCCCGGCTATACACAACAATGTGTAAAGCGCGGGGATAACAAAGCAGGGCACAGTCCCAAACAAAAACGAACGCACGGTCACCAGTCCTGAGTGAGTGCAGACATGCTTGTGGTGCGTGAAGACACAGGAATGTTGTGACTGTTCTGTGCAGTGGTGATCCGGATTGTGCTGACCCTGGTCGACAGCTCCGGATAGGTGAGTTAACTGTCTGGTGGTGCAAAACGCAGACAATTACAAAACAGACAAAACACAAAACACAATACACAATACTCTCTTCTCTTTCTGCATGAGAGCTCCTCTCTCGGTCCTTCTCTCTGCTGAGCTTTACCCAAACGAAGGAAAAGATCAGCGTTACCCTGGCCCCTATATGTAATCCCGCATGATATCTAGGTAAACGGTTGCAGCTGCCTTATTACTTGCAGCTGCCTCTCATTTACCTTTCAAATCAATACAGTCTTACAACAGAGTCTCGCCTCTTTCCAGGTTGACCCACTTCCCTGACCCGGAAACGAACTGTCAGGCCAGCCCTTCCAGATACTTTTCCTCTCGTTCTTTAGCACCCTCACAGGTCGGGAGGAAGATTCATCACCAGAACTCATATTTCTGTCACAGGTGGATACTTGTTTTGGTAAGTATTGACTTATTTCCTTTAATTCACTACTTCTGACACCATGTTTTGATGTGTGTCGGGAACAATGAAGACAACAGGCTTGTCTCTCGCAGTGTGTTTAACATGTGCACCCAAACATGAACTGTGCTGCTGGCTAATTATTACAACAGGTCAGTATATAACTCATTAACAACTAGTGCACCATCTAGCGTCTTAAAGGCTTATATTCCCTGAACATTGACGTTGTGGACTGAATTTTTCTCTACTTGATGTCATTTTTTCTTATATGGCTGTATTGGGTGAGGAGATTTTCTTAAATGTATTACCATATCTACCAATGCTTAAGTGGATTAATTAATATTAGTAGTTTAATATTTATGTCATAATTTAATCCCCTGTCTGTGAAGCATCAATGCTCAGTGGCCGTCGAGAACTTATTACGGGCCGCGGGCCTCCCAGTAGGACTTGTGTCCCCATTCAATTCCTGTGGCAGTAGATTTTCTGAACCATGTTTTCGGCCAGGAGCCTCTATGTATGTGATTTGTCACTCCTTTTAAAAAAGTTGTGGCTCTGAAATGAGCCTTTGACTTTCTTCTGATTGCATTTAGAGCTACTGCAGTAATCCATGTTGGAGATTCTGGACAAATGTTTCCTTACCAGCATCTGTAAGATGCATCCCATCCACCCAGTATAGTCAGTTGAAAGGTATGTTTAATGTCCCGGAGTCTAATCTCAGAAAAACCTGTATCCCTTAAATGAGCAGCCAATTGCTTATTAACAAAGCAGTGTGCCTTATCTATTTTGGAGACATACAGTAACCAAATACCGAATACAGACCATGGGGTAGTCGTGTCAAAAAGGATTGTATTCTTGTAGTCCCAGTTAATTCAAGATAAATATGTTGAGTTTTCTAATCTGATTTTGCAATGAATCTGAGTTGTATTGCATGACAGGCAGAATTTTCTAATAGTGTAGCCCAAGAAAAGTTTTAAACATACTCTAAAAAATAACTGGAGCTTGTTGATTCTCCATGCCTTCATACTCGCTCGGGAACTGGGAAAGAAATGTGTGTTAATGTAAGAGGATGCTTTTACTCAACCAAAATGAAAATATCAGGAACTGTATAAAAAATCATATATCCATTTCAAGCTATATAAAAACATCATTTTTTTTCATCAAAAAGCGCAATCAATGTGTGTGTGTGTGTGTGTGTGTATATCTATATATATATATATATATAATTTCCCCAAATACCAACTACAAGGTTAATTTTACTGAGTTCCAAATGTGGGAGGTATTTATGGCCAGCAGCGTATGAAGGTTCAACTGCTGCCTTCTAAATGAAGGCAGATGGTTGCCTACCATTGAGATGTATATGTGTTCATAGTATTCATTTCTGGGGACTCAGACAGACTTCTCTAACGAAATCCCCTATCTAACAATTAGATAATTAGAAACCAGGAAAGGAAAGTACCCTAGATCAGCAAGTTCGCTGAAAGGTATAACTGTTTCGCGCATTTAGGATCAAATGTCCCTTTTTCTTTTTTCTTTTTTTTTAAATAAATTTTAAAAAAAAGTGAAATGCGCCAGAGCGAGTATACTGGGAATTAATTTTAATTAAAAAAATTATATTTATTTCAAAAATAAAAATGAGGAAACACACAGTGGTGACTTTTTGTCTGAAATAAACTTTTCATTTCCATTGTTTTTGAAAGATAAAAAGATATAGGGCAGAAAAGGCCTCTGTTGCCGAAGACATAAACTCTTACAGTCTGGTAAAACTTTCATATGGCTTTGGGCACAAGAACGACCCTTGTATTGCCAACCTAGGCCATGTGGAAACAGTTACAGTTAAACTCCTGTGTCTTGGGAGTGAATATTTTGACATGTCTTCTGGGTTTCATAAAACATTTCTCTCCAATTGCGAAAATAAAAGGGGAGAGCTTTAGCTTGACTGACTGAAGACAATGGGACTTGTATTAAGGGAATATATCCATGTAGACCTCCTGACTTACTTTCAACTACCACACTGTGAACACCTTTGTCTAGCTATTTGTCAAGCCCTGGTGTGCAGGCTGCATTGTGGTTTTGCAATTGGGCTGACTCCAGTCTCAGTAGACATTGGAAATGTTTTCATGCCCTTTTGTTTGTTTTTGACGGGTTTTAAAAAAAAAAAAAACAACCTTTCTTTTATGCATGATTTTTTTCATCTTACTTTGGAATGCTTTAGGCCCTAATCATGAAAAAAATAATAATGATTCTTCTGATGCAGTGTTTATAGACTTTTCAGCACGATTTACTCTTGGCATGTGAAAATTTGAATTTTGCACACCCAATCCTTCGTCCAGTACATTTTCAAAATATTGGTAATAAACCTACAATAGCTTACCCTACTCTGGCTTCCTGTGGGGTATAAAAAAGAGGTAACATGCATGTAAAATCCTTTTGTCATCCATCACCATGGGGAAAGGCAAAGAATTCACAAATAAAAAGAGACAAATGGTTGTTGACCTTCATAAATCAGGCAATGGCTACAAAAAAATAGCTAAAAACATAAAACTACCACTTACCACTATTAGGGCAATAATTAAGAAGTTCAAAACCAGTGGAACAGTAGTAAATCTGCCTGGTAGAGGACGCAAGTGCATCTTGCCCCCACGCACAGTGAGGAAGATGGTTGGGGAGGCAAAGAAGAATCCAATGTAATTGGAGAATTACAGAACTTGGTTGCATCTTGGGGTCACCAAGTTTCCAAATGTACAATTAGACGCCACCTCCATGACAATAACCTATTTGGAAAGGTTGCCAGAAAAAAAGCCTTTATTGAGAGCAACCAACAAATGTAAGTGTCTGGAGTTTGTTAAATGGCATTGGCACTTGGATTAGAACAGGGTGCTGTAGTCAGATGAGAAGAAAATAGAGCTCTTTGGCCACACACACCAGCAGTGGGTTTGGCATCAAAAGAAGGATGCGTATGCAGAAAAGAACCTCATACCTATTGTAAAATATGGTGGTGGATCTTTGATATTATGGGGAGGTTTTGCTTTCACTAGTCCTGGGGTGTTTGTTAAGGTAAACGGCATCATGAACTCTACCAAGTACAAGGAAATTTTAGCCAAAAACCTGGTTGCCTCTGCCAGGAGGCTGAAACTTGGCCACAAGTGGATCTTCCAGCAAGACAGTGACCCCAAGCACACATCAATATCCACAAAGAAATGGTTAATTGACCCAAAAATCAACATTTTGCAATGGCCATCTCAGTCTCCAGACTTGAATCCCATTGGAAACCCGTGGATTGGATTGAAAAGGGCAGTCCATAAGTGCAGACTGAAGGATATCAAGGATTTGGAAAGATTCTGTAAGGAGTAATGGTCTAAGATCCCTTCCAATGTGTTCTCCAATCTCATAAAAAAAAATTATAGAAAAAGGATCAGTGCCATTATCCTTGCAAGGGCAGGGTGCACAAAGTACTGAAAACAAGGGTGCCAATAATTGTGACACTTAAGTTTTTTTGTAAATTAATTTGTAATTTGTGTAATTTTGGTTGATTCCCTTGAATCATTAATAAAGTACAATATATTCCACATGTTGGAAAATTACAATATAGCTTATTACCTGTGTTGTTATTTTAAACAGCCTTTTTTGCTCATCGTTTTACGCAGCTGTCCAATCATAAGCAAACAGAGGCCGTTCACAGTATTCTGCATGAAAATTGAAGGTTAGTGAGTAGCCAAAGGGAAAGTGAAAGATCTGGCAGCTGTCCAATCATTTGTGAGCAGAAGCGGGGTGTTAATATGCCGGGTAAGCACTGAAATTCGCAGACTTATTGAGAAAAACAATACATTTCAGTATGTAGAATTTAATTTTCTATCTCTATATTATTTTTTATTCCACTAGACAACAGAAACACAGTAGTATATTTAGTTACGAATCCATTTTCTGAGAATAATTGTACTGGAGATGAACAATCTTTAAAACAGAGTAGTGTTGACAAATTTGTCAAATTGAAACAAAGCGAGACGCTATCTATCCTCTTTTATTTTAGTTTAATCATATTTTAGTTTATTCAATGTCGTATGCATTATTTATCAATATTGAGATTTACAATCTTAGCTACAATCTGAAATGTGTATATATACATACACAAAGAGAGAGCGCAAGAGAGCGCAAGTTTTATCATTTTAAAGAAAGGTGTACAATGAAGAAATACTTACCATTCATGACTGACCCAGCATCATCATCGTCAAAAGTGTTGGTGTATTCAGTGCAGTCCCCATTGCTATTTTCCGTGCTAGAGATCGCCGTAGGTTCCATAAATCCAAGATCCTTGGAGAGTTTATTTCTGGCCTGCTGCTCAGTATTTCCAAGAGTTCTGGAACAAACTTGCAGGTTTTCACCGCTGAGATAAGACATAAAGGACAAGCGCTGATTAAATGGACCGCTAAGGGTTCATTTCTGCATCGTCCCAGCTGCTACCCCTTAAAACCAACATTGTTTTGATCTACTATGCTCGACCTAGTAGGGGAGTGGTTTGAGGTACTTCACCGCATTGATAAGTTAAGGCCGGGCCAGGGCCTCCGTTGGGTTCACACATGCAGATAGGCCGGCCCTGAGGCGGCATTGGTACTTTATGCCGCATCAAAAAGCTGGTCTAAATTTCACCCGGCCCAGGGCTGCCTTTTCATTTTTCGAGCGTTCACACATGAGATAAGGCGGCCCTGGGCCGGCCTAAACCACAAGTGTGAACGAGGTGAAGGTGAACATTTTGAAAGGGGGTGTAGGGTTTCTATAAGCACAAAAAAAAGCACGATATATATATATATATATATATATATATATATATATATATATATATATATATATATATATATATATATATATATATATATATATATATATATATATATAATGTACATACACAGTGGTCTTTCCAGTGGTGAGCTGGATCCCCACTGTACTCGCAATAGAGCCAAATGACCATGTTATTGTTTTTTTTTTTTCTTTTAAAGTTGTGCACACATTCTCCACCATATGTGACAAAGTGGGGGTGCCTTGCCACAATTCGGGACCTTTGTATAAAAAAAAACATTTCCTGGACCACAGATGTAATTTAACCAGACAAGACCTGTATATTTATTCATTTAAAAAAAAAAAAAAAAAAAAAAACAATAAACAAAAGCCTAACTCCTCAAAGGAGTACTAACTAAACAGAGTACAGTCCCTGACCTTATGTCCCACATGGGACAAAGATGATTAAGTAATTATGAACAAGTGGGTGAGTGGATACAGGTGCAGGTGTGATGCAATGCATGAATGAAACAGATAGAGAGATTTGGAATCCGGTTTGGAAATGTTTTATTTATATTTTCCAAGTCTGGCGACCAAACAATAATCCCCTGGCAATACACACCAATGTGTACTGCATGGGGTAAATAACAAGGGGATTGCAGTCCCAAATAATAAACAATATCCGCCTACATACACGGTCACCAGTCCTGGGTGTGTGCAGTAGTGCTTGTGGTGGGTGATACAGGTTTATTTTGTGACAGTGGTGAAGTGTTTTTCTGGTTTTGTGCTGACCCATGGTGACAGCTCCGGAACGTGGTAGCTGTTAAGCAATTGTACAAGCAAACAAAACACTCACAATACTGGTTATAGTTTCTAGGTTCAATGCATAAACCAAAGCGAAGGAACAGATTGCGATTCTCAATACCCTTTTATGCCTTGGTAAACGAGTGCAACAGCCTCTCCAATCTACGGCTGCCACGTCATTTCCCTTCCGGGTCAATGTGTTAATGTAACAGAGTCCTGCCCCCTTTCTAGCTGGCCAACTTTCCTTGAACCCTGGGAAAGAACTGTCAGGCCAGCCCATCCATGTAACTCTGTTCTCGCTGCTTAGCGACCTCACAGGTATGGAGGAAGATATACAACCAAGAATCATTGTATTTCTGTCATAGTAACATATTGAATTCCATACTGCTTTGAGGCTTTCCTTATACTATTATGACTTTTGAGATATCATTTAGCAGTTTCTTTTGAGTACATGATATTAAATAAAATATCTAAATTACATTCATATAGATATATATGTCCTCCACCTGTGTTAAATTATAATTATTCACATGATTTCAGGATAAATTCAGCAGTTCCTGTAGATTGCTTCTGCTGGGTAGTGCATTTCAAAGCAAAGAGTCAACTATGAGCACCAAGGCACTTTCAAAAGAACTCCGGGACAAAATTGTTGAAAGGCATAGATCAGGGGATTGGGTATAAAAATATTAAAGGCCTTGAATATCCCTTGGAGCACGGTCAAGAAGATTATTAAGAAGTGGGAGGTGTATGGCACCACCAAGACCCTGCCTAGATCAGGCCGTTCCTACCGAGCAAGAAGGAGACTGATCAGAGAGGCTACCAAGAGGCCAATGGCAACTTTGCAAGGGCTACAGGCTTTTATGGCCAAGACTGGTCAAATTGTGCATGTGAGAACAATATCCCAAGCACTCCACAAATCTGGCCTGTATGGTAGGGTGGCAAGAAGGAAGCCATTATTTAACAAAGCCCACCTTGAATTCCGTTTGAAGTATGCAAAAAAACACTAAACTAAAATGGAACTTTTTGGCCTAAATGCAAAGCGTTATGTTTGGCGCAAACCCAACACAGCACATCACCCAAAGAACACCATCCCTACTGATTGCCAGAAAGTGTGCAGGGGAAGAAAATCAGGCTAAGATGAAAATTTAAAACAGTATGTTTAACACTGACATAAGTCCATCACTTTTCCTCTTCAGCTTTGAGAAGCATTTTCGTAAGCTATTTCCTTCTGGAATAGTTCATGGTAATTCATCTAATCAGAAGCACACAATATATTATAGTAGGATGCATTTTTAAAAATGAAATTACAGGGATATATGTTCCAAGGCTATCAATGTAGCATGGCCATGTCTTGTTGTAGGCAAGTACCCAGGGTCTAGTAAGTATGGGGATGATTTCAGAGAATACTAAAGAGATTAAAATGGCAAAGTCAAGTACATCATTTCTTTTAAAGAGTAATGTCTATTACAAAAAAAAAAAAAAAAAAAAATTCATGGGATACTTCAGCTCTATTATGCATGGTTTACCTTTTTGTATCATTGTGGCAGGACATAAGCCCTGCACAAGTAAATAGTATGTATAACGGTGTTTTTGTTTGTTAATTCATTTTGAAGGAAAGTTGGCAGGGATGGGGTTAAATCCTTTCACATCTACTTTGATGTCCTTACTCGTCCCAGATTCCTTACTGACTATACTGCCTTGGTGGGTGAAATATTCTGTGTTCTTGATTGTACTGTTTTGTAATGTTGTAGTGAAGGCTACAAGTTATTTGTTCTTTTGTTTGAACCTTTTATTTTGGCACTAGTGCCATGTTTAATTTATTCAGGTTTGTTTGCTTAACTAAATTGTGCTTTCTGTCTCTGGATCCCTTTCTTGCTGGTAACCAGCCTGGGCCGTAAGGCTACCCTGTCTCAATATTTTTTTCATAGCACAGTTATGTTTT
Source organism: Polyodon spathula (assembly GCF_017654505.1). NCBI lineage: Eukaryota > Metazoa > Chordata > Actinopteri > Acipenseriformes > Polyodontidae > Polyodon > Polyodon spathula. The sequence goes on from NC_054552.1 coordinate 11,260,533, forward strand.
TTTTTTTTTTTTTAATAACATCACCACTTTAAGATATCTGGAAGCAGTTACTGCATAGTGTAATATTTCTTAATACCTATTAAAGGTGTGACTTAAGTGTTATATTACAGTACATGACTAGGTGAGACATGCAGAGGGTACAAAGCTTTCAGTATTTTCTGGTGAATTGATTACAGTTTTTATTTAAGGCTTATTTTGTTTTGTTTTCTAAAAAATGTATCCTGTACTGATAGTGTGAAAGGGCAGCGTTGTGGTGCAGTCTGTAATGGATGTAAAATAGCAGGCAGAGGGAAATGAAGGATGATTAAACACTCTAGTGCGTGTTTATTTACAAAGTGCAATGTCTCTTTAAAAATCTTACTACTATATACATGAGAGCTCAGCCAGAGCAAGTATATAAACATTTGGTGTAATTGTTAACATGGATAGCTGTAGATGTTGGATGGGCAAGTAATCATCTCTATGTTCTGGAGGTAGCTACCTGCTTTCAGTCCAGGGAGATATAAAGGAGAATTGTAGACTTTCCTTTTTGGTTGCTCTGCTCTGCTCTGCTCTGCTCTGCTCTGCTCTGCTCTGCTCTGCTCTGCTGTTTGCCCTGGGTTCATCAACTTCAGTGGCAAGACTGCTCCTTTTATACACCTGTGGCTGGGCTTAATTGATTGTTAATTAATCAATGAAGTCCCAGCCGCAGTCTGCACATGTATCTGGCAGGGATAGTATTAACCCTATCCCTGTCAAACTGGAAGAACAACAATATAACAATACATTATATACATACATGGGGATTGTGCTCTATCACAGATAGCTATACATTTTAGAAGTAATTATTCATTGGCACTCAGATTGTTTCCATTTTTTGTTATTTTTTCTGTACATGAAAAAATACCACACTTTTTTGTTAAGAATTTCACCCCTGACAATAGATCTTTTATAAATTAACAATTTGGTTGCTGTCAAAGATGAGTTACAATGCTGGCCTGAACTGAACACACTGTTTGGTGGTTTTAATGTCTACTGGGGAGTTGAGGTCTACAAGTTCATTGAACTAGCTATATTTGAACCCAAGCCTCCTGCAAAGAAAGGCATGAGGCACTAGTGCAGTGGTTCTCAATCCTGGTCGTGGGGGAACACTGCCCTGCTGGTTTTTGTTCCAACCAAGCGCTCAATTACATAATTGAACCCTTAATTGAGCTAATAGTTAGCTTAATTTTACTTTTTAAATAGAGTAGCTTATAAAAAGTTTAAGAATTTAAGTTCATTATACAATTTTATACCTAAAGTGAAATCTCCATCTGTTTAAAATAATTAAAAAGCTCAGATTAGGCAAACTATTAGTTCAATTAAGGGTTCAATTATGTAAATGAGCACTTGGTTGGAACCAAAACCAGCAGGGCAGTGTTCTCCCAGGCCCAGGATTGAGAACCACTGCACTAGTGAATACCCGCTATGCCACCAAATGCATTTTTCAGTTGTAAAATCATAGGAATAGGGCATAGCTTCTAAAGTCCTTACTGGCTTCCAGACTTCTGTCCTAGATTTACATCTAGACCCCTTTTTAACATATTTGTTGTTTTGTCATGCAGAGCCAAATTAAATCCAACCTTCTTTAAGCCCTGTGTGTTTATCATGTTTCTTGGAGTTCCTAGACTGGTGGCATGCAAACCAGGAGAAAAAAAAACACATATTGTAACCACATTGCAATGTGGTGGAATGGCTCTGTGCCCATAGAGCTACAATTCCAGACAATATGAATCAAGGGAATCATCCTGTTTGTATCTACAGAAGCTTCCAGATAATTCTCACAAGCAATAATATATTGTTTTTGGAATCACAAACTACAGACGTACAAATAAGCAAAAGCCAAAGAAATCGGCCATGACCCATGTAAACCAGACTACAGTATTGAAAAAGGTCAAAGGAGTTTAAACTCTATATGTATTAGTCATCTTGCTCTGCCCAGGGCACATGTTCAATTGTTGAAAACAAACTAAGGCAGGAGACATTGACGACTGCACGAAGGTTAAAACAATTCATTTGCACAATTCATTGAAATTAAGTTGCGTGTTCCATCTCTTTGATGTTGACAGTTTCAGCAGACCCTGATAGATTGGGTATTTGTGATAATTCAATTGGGGGGAACTCTACCGGCTGTTGTTTGTGTATCTGAAAGCAGGCTGTTGACATTTGGGCCTGTGCTGAACAAGTTTCGTGTCAGCTGTTGTTTACATAGTACCCCAGCTGGTCCATTTGTTTGTAATTCAGTATAAAAGGCCATGTCTAGTTTCTAGGGATTATGAATTAAAATGTTGGATGCCTAAAAAACAAGTCAGGACTTGAATCTGACTGGGGGCCCAGTAAATCATTTTGATAGGCACTTTCTAATGGCGTTGTTAATTTTACTCTTGCTCAAAACAAATAACTTGTTGGGTCTATAAATGGCTCAGCTGGTAAAGGCATGGGCAAGTGCAGTGCAGGAGGAGTCACACAGTCAGACCTCAGGATTGTGGGTAATGGTTTTCACCTGCTTGGTAACAGATAATAACATAAACACAAGAAAACTTGCGAATGAGAGGAGGCTATTCAAGGCCATCTAAGCTTGTCTGGTTCCTTGTACCTGGTTGATCTTAGAATTTTGTGAAATTGTGTCTTAAAGGATCCAGCTGTTGTGCCTCAACATGACTTGTAGCCCATTGCATACACAACACATTGTATGAAGAAGTGTCTCCTTTCCTTTGGCCCAAGTCTATCTCCACTTAGTTTTCCAGCTGAGTTCTCTGGTCCTAGTTTCTGTACTGATCTTAAAGTAATGGTTTAGGTTAACTGTCATCTACAAACTGCTGAATCATGACAACGCATCCTCCCTCTACAGCAAGGGTGTTAAACTAATCTGGCAGCAAGGGCCATTGAAGTTAAGACGGTTCACTGTTCTTAAAAAAAACAGTTATACATGATAATGTACCTGAAAGTGTCTATAGAAATGGTATGAAGACCAATATACTCAAATATAGTACATTACACAAAACACCTCCATTGCACAATTCCTAGTCATCAGATAGTATTCAGGCATGGTTTCAATCAATCACCATATTACTTAATGTATTTTATAGTACAAAAATAGGCAGATATAAGTAGAAGAAGCTTTCCCAAAACACTGACAAAAAGAATAAATATCACAAATGTAATATAAGTAAATACAAGAGTATTTTACTTTCAGTGGAAATCTCAAACAGTAAAAAAAAAAAAAAAATAATAGTATAGTATAGTATAATATAGTATAATGCTAAGTCTCAAGTATCATATATTTAAAAATATAACATTTTTAACACCACTGGAAAAAAAGATGCTGGCAAGCTGTGAAAATGCAATTTTGTAAAAGTACTACTATGACATGGACATTGTTATGATTTCTGTCCGGGCGTGTGCCACTTTTTATCTCACACTTGATATCTGGCTGCATATCCTTAGCTGCGGCCTCTCGTAACACAGCAGCCAAATGTTCATCCATAAGCCTTGATCCGTGTTTTGATTTCATTTTTGAGAAGAGTTGCTCGAAAGTGTAGTGCTTCCAAAAAGTTCTGACAATTTTGGGAACTCGTTGACTGGAACATACTGGTAGAAATCTTGTTGTGGCACGTCCTTGAGATGCTGTTTGTACTGAAAGTCATTCAGCTCCATTTGAAGGTCCGGGGGGGGCTGTCACATTACATGTAAATGGGTTTGCAAATACTGAAAGACGTTTCGATGAGACTGGAAGTCTTGAAAATGACAATAAAAGTATTTTATCAGGTTTGCTAGTTTTTCACGGCACCGCTTGTAGTCTTCATAATCAAATTAATCTTTGTGTAACTCTTGAATCTCTCGGCATGCAGTGAAGTGAACAACATTTCGGTTTGACACATGTTGCTGCTACAAATTCAGCTTTGCTTTGAAAGCTCTGAATGCATCCATTAGTGGTATGATGTACTTTGGCCCTTGGAGTTGATGAGATCAACAAGAAACGTAAGATCCAGTAGCCATTTAGAATTACTCAGCTGCACAAGATGTTTTCTTCATTCTGACATGAAGTCCTGAATTATTTGACACAAGTGAACGAACTGCTTCAGCACTGCTCTACCACTCAGCCCTCTACATGGGTAAAATACAGTAAATCATCATACTGTGATTCCAACTCATTTAACAAGGAACAAATCTGTTGATTTAGCAAACCCCTGCTGTGGATGAAATTCACACACTTGATAACAATGCTCATTACATGTTCTAATTCTTCAATTTTTCCACATAACGCCTATTGATGCAGAATGCAGTGTAAGAAAATTAGTACTTTATCCTTTCTTTCTTTCATTTTTTCCAGCACTCTGACAGCCAGTCCACTCTTTTTCTCAGTCATATATGGTGCAACATCTGTTGTAATCCCAGTTTGTTTCTTCCCAGGTAATTCTCCACTGTCCATGGTTTCTTGTAAAAAAAAAGTAATTTCATGTGATTGTATTGTTTGTGCTTAAAATTAAAAGCTCTTCAATACTATTAAAGTTAATATTACCTTGCATTTCAGTAATACTCTCAGCAGTCGTGTTACGAGGCAGACAGAATGTTTTCTTTTTTCAGGGGATATTACTGTTCATCAGCTGTTTTAAGTATGCACCTTTGAACAAATTCACCATCTGAAAAAGGTTTGGTAGCACATGCAATCTCTTTGCTAACAATAAATCTGGCCTCCACATTTGTTCTTCTCTTTTTCAGAAAAATCTTTCATGAGCTTCTTTCATCTTCGTGACGTTGTCAGCACGAGCCTTTCCAGTAAACTCAGAATACCTTGTTTTGTGCAACATGTCATAGTGCCGTTGTATGTTATAATCTTTCATAACTGCAACCGTTGCACTACAAATCAGATATATTGCCATCAGATTCAGTGAAAAAATAATCATCATTAAGCAATGCACACCTTATGCAATGCTTCTGCTGCTAGTGGGGGAATGGTTGTGCTTCATGCATTACTGGCTAAGGTATTTTTGTACTTGAAATTAGTAAAGTGACACAGATTAACATTAAAAATTATCATTCAACTGTAAAACTTTTTAAATATGTATGTGAGGTAAAAACAGAAATAAACATACCAACAGACTAAAAATGAAAGATGAAGGGAGTGTGTGTGACTAAATCTCTGAGATGTAATATGTATGGGCTTTACTGTGTGATAAGACTGCCTGGGCAGTGAATTAACTCAGAGACAAGAAGACTGGATATCTGTCTTACTGTTGATTCCTGTTCCATGTGCAATATCCTGCCTGGCCACTTTACTAAGACTTGTCACTTGCTTGGATTTCACCCTGGTGTGGGCATGTTCTCCTGGTATACTCTGGATTGCTTGATTAGGCTTGAAAGCTAGATGGTGATGGCTACTTTCAAGACAACAATACACCTGCCCACTGTTTCGCACTGTGCTCAAGTGGTTTAAGGAGCAAGACTTCAGGCATCTTTCATGGCCACCACAATCCCAAGATTCAATGTGGCATGGTTGTGATGAATTATGTCATCACAATACTCTGCACCAATTAGTCAGAGGCTATACAGGTTTTTTTTTTTTTGCTAGTTTGTTTAATTACCTTAATATGTGTTCTGCACATAATAAGACAGGCTCTTAGCTTCAGTGACTTTACATTTTGGCAAAAAAAGTAATTGCTTAAATCTTATTCATTTTACACTCTCATTAACTACATAGGACTCAACTGTGCCTTTTAAAGAAACACATGTTATTGCAAACATGTATTTTAATTTTAAAAACAGACATTTGGCACAACAGCAGGTTAAAGCAAATACTCGGTTTGCTTGCCTTGTCTTCCAGGAAGCCTGTTACTGCTTTACTTCCTTGGTTATTTTACCCCAGCAGTATTATGTGGTTCAAAGTATGTTACTGGCTGAAAGAAAAACAAAAAACTATTGCTTGTTATTATAATAATCATGGAGTCATTATTTCAATGATTAAAAGAAAAGGCTCACAAATAACTAAATTAAGCTGAACCCGGTGGTATTTTTCTTAAGATACTGTAATTAAAAAAATAAATAAATAAAAAATAAAATCTTTAGAAACCCATCCTTTTACCATTAAAATTGTCTACATAGCTTTATTGGAAGCGGAGAATGGCATTTCAAGCACATGCTGTGCCTGGAATGCATGAAACTTAATATTGCTGCTGACTGCTGTAGTTACAAAGTGGTGTATGGTTCTTATAGAACAGGATTCTGAGCCTTCATGATGACAGATATTTTACTGAAACGTGTGTAGTCCCCTTTCAAAAGGCCCTTTTTTGGGTTAAGAAAAGCAGTTGCATATTTTGTAACACAGAAGTATGTGGACTATAAATTATATATATGCAAAGTGGTTTGCAATATGCCTAAGTGGGTACGGGTGGTATGAAATCATATAGCAGAACTTGGAATGCATGCAATCTAGCATGACTGTTTTTGCTGCAATCTAAAATCTTCACGTCTTTCAATAGGCATAAAACCATGTTTGCTTTGGATGACCATTTAGGCCAAATCGCATGTTAATTGCTCATAAATACTTTTGGTACTGCTTTCATTATTTGTTTTTATGGGTCTGTGGAAGGGCAACCGATGGCCAGACAGGCAAACAAGAGTCACACACAAAAATGTGTTTTAGCACACTTCAAAATGTTTGCTCTAGTGCAGGAAGATTAAAAAAAAAAAAAAAACATAACAAGTGGTCTGGCTTTTCTGTTCTGTATCACATCATGGATTGTTATTGACAATGTGGGCAATAATCCGTACTCTACCAATGCACTACAGTAGACATTTTGAACATAGTTTTTATTTATTTATTTATTTATTTTTTCACATTTCTATAGCACCTTACGCCACATCAACTCCAACGTGCTTCAGACAAAGCTAAAAATCAATCAGGCATTGAAACAGACTTTAAAGTTCTAAGTGTAAAAAGTTATCAGGATCTTAACAATGAATCTTAATTACTGATACATTATCTAAACAGTTGTAGCAATACATGGGGGCATATAATGTTATATTTTTCAGAACCCTGCTACTTACTCTTTAAATTAAATTAATAGATTTGTAAATATATCACCAAAACCTTTATTGATGTTGTAGCAGGGGGAGTTGTTACCTGTGTGGGTCGTCACTGATAGTAAAGAGTCAAACACAGAGCATTGTTGTTTAACACTCCACACAAGCACATAGATTTAATAAACACAGGGCCTACACTAGGGTACCAACAATGTCCTAGTGGCAGATTTAATAAAGACAAAACAAAACTAAACAAAGCTAAGAAATAAACGCTAACCCCATTAAAAGAGATGTCCCGCTCCAGGAACCTACTATGAAACCCTTTCTATACTGTTTGGGATCAACATCCCCTAAATTAACCTAACTCTGTTGCTCCTGGAGTCCCGGCATCCTCCTGACGGTCCTGGCTGGACAGCTGAAGGGTGTA